>NW_027452504.1:40000-54688 GCF_964194025.1 Convolutriloba macropyga | reverse complement strand
GATGATGCTGTCTGTTCTTTATTTGGTTCTGCTTATTATAAGGAGGGGCATCACTCCTTCCTCCTTGGTTTGCATGCATTAAGCCTGCTTTGTGAAAAGCGTATCTTTCTAGCTTTTCTTCGCCTTACTCGAGTAGGACGATACAATCCAGACATTAGTCAGTCTTGGTGTAAAGTCACTGAGTATTATTCGGTTCTGCTTTATTCAGCAATATGCTGTATAATTGTTGTAATTTGCGAACATATTTGTTCTCAGTTCCGAACTACTAGCGACGACAGATTACCAGCGGTCATGAGCCATCAAGGTAGTTCTTTGGTGCATCAAGTAGAGAGGTGCCATCAAACAACACTTCCCTAATAATGCTACACACATAGAATTTGCTACAGTGCAGCTTTTTACTTTGCAAAATTTGCGCACAAATTTTGCATAGAATAAATGTTTTATCAAGATTTTTAGATCCCCTCCCTTGAGAGAACGTTACTCCTTTAAGTGAACACCCCGCGGCGTCCTGTTGTTATTGCTTATAACCATTTCGCAAGCCGGAGGCATAATGCACTACGCAAGCCGCTACTTTGGCACAGAGGCACCTAGTTTTACACCCGGGACTTCAGGTGGCCCAGTTTTACACCCAGTACAGCGGTGCCAGTTGGTAACCCGGTGGATCCTCGGAGACCAGACATGATCATAGATCAAACCCGATGTATGCTACTCCTGAACGTATAGTATCTCCACTGTGCAATGAAATTATCGTTCGTTTCGGGCCTTCCTATACGTTCAGCAGACAATCGCTAGGAATTCACCTCGTGACCCGTGGTGACCACACTGGATTTCAAGTTTATTGATTTGGACAGACCTGTCATTTATTTTGCTTTTCAGCTTCAGTTCTGCTCGATCTAGCTTGCCTAAGGCTTGATCTCGCTTTGCTCACCCCTGTAGGAGCCTCTACTAGTACCACTCGGAGTAATGGGGAATCCACCAGACCTAATCGATGAATGCCATCAAACAACAAACATCATACCCGGCTTCTTCAGGCATATTTTATTACTTCCGAGAGGTACTTTAGTATCAGATCTTTCTCCATGCCTCTTATGAGGACCCGTCAGACCTTTCGGTTTATCGTTTAGCTTCAGTCCTGCTCGATCTAGCTTTCCCAAGGCTCGATCTAGCTCTATTCGCCCCACTAGAGGGCTCTCTAAGACCCCTCGGTCTTAGTGTTAGCTCCGGTACTGCTCGGTCGTGCTTGCTGAAGGCCCGACCCAGCTTTAGTTAGATTCTCGTACTTTCTCTTGGCCTCTCTAGGAGGACCAGACAGACCTCTCGGTCTATCGTTTAGCTTCAGTCCTGCTCGATCTAGCTTGCCCAAGGCTTGATCAAGCTCTATTCGCCCCGCTAGAGGGCTCTCTAAGACCCCTCGGTCTTAGTGTTATCTTCTGTAATGCCTAACCAAGCTTACTACAGGCCTTGGTCAGGTCTTTATCGGTCACCGATTAGTAACAGACCAATCATAGGGCCTTCCACCCTATCCGGGTTGAGGTCTTTAGTCCAGCCATATTTTGACAAGACACCTCTCCCTAATAATGCCCCACACATAGAATTACTGTCCATGCAGTATTTAACTTGTGTTTTTTTCTAAAATTTGATTTTCACTTTTTGGAGGTTCATTTGCTCCTCTGACACTCTTTCAGCTTCAATCTTACTCGATCTAGCTTTCCCAAGGCTCGATCTAGCTCTATTCGCCCCACTAGAGGGCTCTCTAAGACACTTCGGTCTTAGTGTTAGCTCCGGTCTTGCTCAATCGTGCTTGCTGAAGGCGCGATCAAGCTTTAGTTAGCTTCTCGTACTTCCTCTTGGCCTCTCTAGGAGGACCAGACAGACCTCTCGGTCTATCGTTTAGCTTCAGTCCTGCTCGATCTAGCTTTCCCAAGGCTCGATCTAGCTCTATTCGCCCTGCTAGAGGGCTCTCTAAGACCCCTCGGTCTTAGTGTTAGCTCCGGTACAGCTCGGTCGTGCTTGCTGAAGGCCCGATCAAGCTTTAGTTAGATTCTCGTACTTTCTCTTGGCCTCTCTAGGAGGACCAGACAGACCTCTCGGTCTATCGTTTAGCTTCAGTCCTGCTTGATCTAGCTTTCCCAAGGCTCGATCTAGCTCTATTCGCCCTGCTAGAGGGCTCTCTAAGACCCCTCGGTCTTAGTGTTAGCTCCGGTACAGCTCGGTCGTGCTTGCTGAAGGCCCGATCAAGCTTTAGTTAGCTTCTCGTACTTTCTCTTGGCCTCTCTAGGAGGACCAGACAGACCTCTCGGTCTATCGTTTAGCTTCAGTCCTGCTCGATCTAGCTTTCCCAAGGCTCGATCTAGATCTATTCGCCCTGCTAGAGGGCTCTCTAAGACCCCTCGGTCTTAGTGTTAGCTCCGGTACAGCTCGGTCGTGCTTGCTGAAGGCCTGATCAAGCTTTAGTTAGCTTCTCGTACTTTCTCTTGGCCTCTCTAGGAGGACCAGACAGACCTTTCGGTCTCTTGCTTAGCTTCAGTCCTGCTCGATCTAGCTTTCCCAAGGCTCGATCTAGCTCTATTCGCCCCGCTAGAGGGCTCTCTAAGACCCCTCGGTCTTAGTGTTAACTCCTGTAATGCCTAACCAAGCTTACTACAGGCCTTGGTCAGGTCTTTATCGGTCACCGATTAGTAACAGACCGATCATGGGGCCTTCCACCCTATCCGGGTTGAGGTCTTTAGTCCAGCCATATTTTGACAAGACACCTCCCCCTAATAATGCCCCACACATAGAAATACTGTCCATGCAGTATTTAACTTGTGTTTTTTCTAAAATTTGATTTTCACTTTTTGGAGGTTCATTTGCTCCTCTGACACTCTTTCAGCTTCAATCTTACTCGATCTAGCTTTCCCAAGGCTCGATCTAGCTCTATTCGCCCCACCAGAGGGCTCTCTAAGACACTTCGGTCTTAGTGTTAGCTCCGGTCTTGCTCAATCGTGCTTGCTGAAGGCGCGATCAAGCTTTAGTTAGCTTCTCGTACTTTCTCTTGGCCTCTCTAGGAGGACCAGACAGACCTCTCGGTCTATCGTTTAGCTTCAGTCCTGCTCGATCTAGCTTTCCCAAGGCTCGATCTAGCTCTATTCGCCCCGCTAGAGGGCTCTCTAAGACCCCTCGGTCTTAGTGTTAGCTCCGGTACAGCTCGGTCGTGCTTGCTGAAGGCCCGATCAAGCTTTAGTTGGCTTCTCGTACTTTCTCTTGGCCTCTCTAGGAGGACCAGACAGACCTCTCGGTCTCTTGCTTAGCTTCAGTCCTGCTCGATCTAGCTTGCCCAAGGCTTGATCAAGCTCTATTCGCCCCGCTAGAGGGCTCTCTAAGACCCCTCGGTCTTAGTGTTAGCTCCGGTACAGCTCGGTCGTGCTTGCTGAAGGCCCGATCAAGCTTTAGTTAGCTTCTCGTTTTTTCTCTTGGCCTCTCTAGGAGGACCAGACAGACCTCTCGGTCTATCGTTTAGCTTCAGTCCTGCTCGATCTAGCTTTCCCAAGGCTCGATCTAGCTCTATTCGCCCCGCTAGAGGGCTCTCTAAGACCCCTCGGTCTTAGTGTTAGCTCCGGTACAGCTCGGTCGTGCTTGCTGAAGGCCCGATCAAGCTTTAGTTGGCTTCTCGTACTTTCTCTTGGCCTCTCTAGGAGGACCAGACAGACCTCTCGGTCTATCCTTTAGCTTCAGTCCTGCTCGATCTAGCTTTCCCAAGGCTCGATCTAGCTCTATTCGCCCCGCTAGAGGGCTCTCTAAGACCCCTCGGTCTTAGTGTTATCTCCTGTAATGCCTAACCAAGCTTACTACAGGCCTTGGTCAGGTCTTTATCGGTCACCGATTAGTAACAGACCGATCATAGGGCCTTCCACCCTATCTGGGTTGAGGTCTTTAGTCCAGCCATATTTTGACAAGACACCTCCCCCTAATAATGCCCCACACATAGAATTACTGTTTATGCAGCTTTTCACTTGTGAAATTTTTAATTTTCGCAATTATTATAGAATAAGTGTTTGCGCAGCTTTTCATAGGTCGAGCTCTAGCTAGCTAGCTCAAGCTAGCTAGCTAGCTCAAGCTCAAGCTATCTAGCTCAAGCTCAAGCCAGCTAGCTCAAGCTCAAGCTAGCTAGCTAGCTCAAGCTCAAGCTAGCTAGCTAGCTCAAGCTCAAGCTAGCTAGCTCAAGCTCAAGCTAGCTAGCTCAAGCTCAAGCTAGCTAGCTAGCTCAAGCTCAAGCTCAAGCTAGCTAGCTCAAGCTCAAGCTCAAGCTAGCTAGCTAGCTCAAGCTCAAGCTAGCTAGCTAGCTCAAGCTCAAGCTAGCTAGCTAGCTCAAGCTCAAGCTAGCTAGCTCAAGCTCAAGCTCAAGCTCAAGCTAGCTAGCTAGCTCAAGCTAGCTAGCTAGCTCAAGCTCAAGCTAGCTAGCTAGCTCAAGTTCAAGCTAGCTAGCTAGCTCAAGCTCAAGCTAGCTAGCTAGCTCAAGCTCAAGCTAGCTAGCTCAAGCTCAAGCTAGCTAGCTCAAGCTCAAGCTAGCTAGCTAGCTCAAGCTCAAGCTCAAGCTAGCTAGCTCAAGCTCAAGCTCAAGCTAGCTAGCTAGCTCAAGCTCAAGCTAGCTAGCTAGCTCAAGCTCAAGCTCAAGCTAGCTAGCTAGCTCAAGTTCAAGCTAGCTAGCTAGCTCAAGCTCAAGCTAGCTAGCTCAAGCTCAAGCTAGCTAGCTCAAGCTCAAGCCAGCTAGCTCAAGCTCAAGCTCAAGCTAGCTAGCTAGCTCAAGCACAAGCTAGCTAGCTAGCTCAATCTCAAGCTAGCTAGCTCAAGCTCAAGCTAGCTAGCTCAAGCTCAAGCTAGCTAGCTAGCTCAAGCTCAAGCTCAAGCTAGCTAGCTCAAGCTCAAGCTCAAGCTAGCTAGCTAGCTCAAGCTCAAGCTAGCTAGCTAGCTCAAGCTCAAGCTCAAGCTAGCTAGCTCAAGCTCAAGCTCAAGCTAGCTAGCTAGCTCAAGCTCAAGCTGGCTAGCTAGCTCAAGCTCAAGCTAGCTAGCTAGCTCAAGCTCAAGCTAGCTAGCTCAAGCTCAAGCTCAAGCTCAAGCTAGCTAGCTAGCTCAAGCTAGCTAGCTAGCTCAAGCTCAAGCTAGCTAGCTAGCTCAAGTTCAAGCTAGCTAGCTAGCTCAAGCTCAAGCTAGCTAGCTAGCTCAAGCTCAAGCTAGCTAGCTCAAGCTCAAGCTAGCTAGCTCAAGCTCAAGCTAGCTAGCTAGCTCAAGCTCAAGCTCAAGCTAGCTAGCTCAAGCTCAAGCTCAAGCTAGCTAGCTAGCTCAAGCTCAAGCTAGCTAGCTAGCTCAAGCTCAAGCTAGCTAGCTAGCTCAAGTTCAAGCTAGCTAGCTAGCTCAAGCTCAAGCTAGCTAGCTCAAGCTCAAGCTAGCTAGCTCAAACTCAAGCTAGCTAGCTAGCTCAAGTTCAAG
Source organism: Convolutriloba macropyga (assembly GCF_964194025.1). Lineage (NCBI taxonomy): Eukaryota > Metazoa > Xenacoelomorpha > Acoela > Convolutidae > Convolutriloba > Convolutriloba macropyga. Next base: position 49,222 of record NW_027452504.1, on the reverse strand, counting down.
CTAGCTAGCTAGCTCAAGCTCAAGCTAGCTAGCTAGCTCAAGCTCAAGCTAGCTAGCTCAAGCTCAAGCTAGCTAGCTCAAGCTCCAGCTAGCTAGCTAGCTCAAGCTCAAGCTCAAGCTAGCTAGCTCAAGCTCAAGCTCAAGCTAGCTAGCTAGCTCAAGCTCAAGCTAGCTAGCTAGCTCAAGCTCAAGCTAGCTAGCTAGCTCAAGTTCAAGCTAGCTAGCTAGCTCAAGCTCAAGCTAGCTAGCTCAAGCTCAAGCTAGCTAGCTCAAGCTCAAGCCAGCTAGCTCAAGCTCAAGCTCAAGCTAGCTAGCTAGCTCAAGCACAAGCTTGCTAGCTAGCTCAAGCTCAAGCTAGCTAGCTCAAGCTCAAGCTAGCTAGCTCAAGCTCAAGCTAGCTAGCTCAAGCTCAAGCTCAAGCTAGCTAGCTAGCTCAAGCACAAGCTTGCTAGCTAGCTCAAGCTCAAGCTAGCTAGCTCAAGCTCAAGCTAGCTAGCTCAAGCTCAAGCTAGCTAGCTAGCTCAAGCTCAAGCTCAAGCTAGCTAGCTCAAGCTCAAGCTCAAGCTAGCTAGCTAGCTCAAGCTCAAGCTAGCTAGCTAGCTCAAGCTCAAGCTAGCTAGCTAGCTCAAGCTCAAGCTAGCTAGCTCAAGCTCAAGCTCAAGCTAGCTAGCTAGCTCAAGCTAGCTAGCTAGCTCAAGCTCAAGCTAGCTAGCTAGCTCAAGTTCAAGCTAGCTAGCTAGCTCAAGCTCAAGCTAGCTAGCTAGCTCAAGCTCAAGCTAGCTAGCTCAAGCTCAAGCTAGCTAGCTCAAGCTCAAGCTAGCTAGCTAGCTCAAGCTCAAGCTCAAGCTAGCTAGCTCAAGCTCAAGCTCAAGCTAGCTAGCTAGCTCAAGCTCAAGCTAGCTAGCTAGCTCAAGCTCAAGCTAGCTAGCTAGCTCAAGTTCAAGCTAGCTAGCTAGCTCAAGCTCAAGCTAGCTAGCTCAAGCTCAAGCTAGCTAGCTCAAGCTCAAGCCAGCTAGCTCAAGCTCAAGCTCAAGCTAGCTAGCTAGCTCAAGCACAAGCTAGCTAGCTAGCTCAAGCTCAAGCTAGCTAGCTCAAGCTCAAGCTAGCTAGCTCAAGCTCAAGCTAGCTAGCTAGCTCAAGCTCAAGCTCAAGCTAGCTAGCTCAAGCTCAAGCTCAAGCTAGCTAGCTAGCTCAAGCTCAAGCTAGCTAGCTAGCTCAAGCTCAAGCTCAAGCTAGCTAGCTCAAGCTCAAGCTCAAGCTAGCTAGCTAGCTCAAGCTCAAGCTAGCTAGCTAGCTCAAGCTCAAGCTAGCTAGCTAGCTCAAGCTCAAGCTAGCTAGCTCAAGCTCAAGCTCAAGCTCAAGCTAGCTAGCTAGCTCAAGCTAGCTAGCTAGCTCAAGCTCAAGCTAGCTAGCTAGCTCAAGTTCAAGCTAGCTAGCTAGCTCAAGCTCAAGCTAGCTAGCTAGCTCAAGCTCAAGCTAGCTAGCTCAAGCTCAAGCTAGCTAGCTCAAGCTCAAGCTAGCTAGCTAGCTCAAGCTCAAGCTCAAGCTAGCTAGCTCAAGCTCAAGCTCAAGCTAGCTAGCTAGCTCAAGCTCAAGCTAGCTAGCTAGCTCAAGCTCAAGCTAGCTAGCTAGCTCAAGTTCAAGCTAGCTAGCTAGCTCAAGCTCAAGCTAGCTAGCTCAAGCTCAAGCTAGCTAGCTCAAGCTCAAGCTAGCTAGCTAGCTCAAGCTCAAGCTAGCTAGCTAGCTCAAGCTCAAGCTAGCTAGCTAGCTCAAGCTCAAGCTAGCTAGCTCAAGCTCAAGCTAGCTAGCTCAAGCTCAAGCTAGCTAGCTAGCTCAAGCTCAAGCTCAAGCTAGCTAGCTCAGCTCAAGCTCAAGCTAGCTAGCTAGCTCAAGCTCAAGCTAGCTAGCTAGCTCAAGCTCAAGCTAGCTAGCTAGCTCAAGCTCAAGCTAGCTAGCTAGCTCAAGCTCAAGCTAGCTAGCTCAAGCTCAAGCTAGCTAGCTCAAGCTCAAGCTAGCTAGCTCAAGCTCAAGCTCAAGCTAGCTAGCTAGCTCAAGCTCAAGCTAGCTAGCTAGCTCAAGCTCAAGCTAGCTAGCTCAAGCTCAAGCTAGCTAGCTCAAGCTCAAGCTAGCTAGCTAGCTCAAGCTCAAGCTAGCTAGCTAGCTCAAGCTCAAGCTAGCTAGCTAGCTCAAGCTCAAGCTAGCTAGCCTCAAGCTCAAGCTAGCTAGCTCAAGCTCAAGCTAGCTAGCTAGCTCAAGCTCAAGCTAGCTAGCTAGCTCAAGCTCAAGCTAGCTAGCTAGCTCAAGCTCAAGCTAGCTAGCTAGCTCAAGCTCAAGCTAGCTAGCTAGCTCAAGCTCAAGCTAGCTAGCTCAAGCTCAAGCTAGCTAGCTCTCCAGCTCAAGCTCAAGCTAGCTAGCTAGCGCTAGCTCAAGCTCAAGCTAGCTAGCTAGCTCAAGTTCAAGCCTAGCTAGCTAGCTCAAGCTCAAGCTAGCTAGCTAGCTCAAGCTCAAGCTATCTAGCTCAAGCTCAAGCTAGCTAGCTCAAGCTCAAGCTAGCTAGCTACTCAAGCTCAAGCTCAAGCTAGCTAGCTCAAGCTCAAGCTCAAGCTAGCTAGCTAGCTCAAGCTCAAGCTAGCTAGCTAGCTCAAGCTCAAGCTAGCTAGCTAGCTCAAGTTCAAGCTAGCTAGCTAGCTCAAGCTCAAGCTAGCTAGCTCAAGCTCAAGCTAGCTAGCTCAAGCTCAAGCTAGCTAGCTCAGCTCAAGCTCAAGCTAGCTAGCTAGCTCAAGCTCAAGCTCAAGCTCAAGCTAGCTAGCTAGCTCAAGCTCAAGCTAGCTAGCTAGCTCAAGCTCAAGCTAGCTAGCTCAAGCTCAAGCTAGCTAGCTCAAGCTCAAGCTAGCTAGCTCAAGCTCAAGCTCAAGCTAGCTAGCTAGCTCAAGCTCAAGCTAGCTAGCTCAAGCTCAAGCTAGCTAGCTAGCTAGCTCAAGCTCAAGCTAAGCTAGCTAGCTCAAGCTCAAGCTCAAGCTAGCTAGCTCAAGCTCAAGCTCAAGCTAGCTAGCTCAAGCTCAAGCTCAAGCTAGCTAGCTCAAGCCAAGCTCAAGCTAGCTAGCTAGCTCAAGCTCAAGCTAGCTAGCTCAAGCTCAAGCTCAAGCTCAAGCTAGCTAGCTAGCTAGCTCAAGCTCAAGCTCAAGCTAGCTAGCTAGCTCAAGCTCAAGCTAGCTAGCTCAAGCTCAAGCTAGCTAGCTAGCTCAAGTTCAAGCTAGCTAGCTAGCTCAAGCTCAAGCTAGCTAGCTAGCTCAAGCTCAAGCTAGCTAGCTCAAGCTCAAGCTAGCTAGCTCAAGCTCAAGCTAGCTGGCTAGCTCAAGCTCAAGCTCAAGCTAGCTAGCTCAAGCTCAAGCTCAAGCTAGCTAGCTAGCTCAAGCTCAAGCTAGCTAGCTAGCTCAAGCTCAAGCTAGCTAGCTAGCTCAAGTTCAAGCTAGCTAGCTAGCTCAAGCTCAAGCTAGCTAGCTCAAGCTCAAGCTAGCTAGCTCAAACTCAAGCTAGCTAGCTAGCTCAAGTTCAAGCTAGCTAGCTAGCTCAAGCTCAAGCTAGCTAGCTAGCTCAAGCTCAAGCTAGCTAGCTCAAGCTCAAGCTAGCTAGCTCAAGCTCAAGCTAGCTAGCTAGCTCAAGCTCAAGCTCAAGCTAGCTAGCTCAAGCTCAAGCTCAAGCTAGCTAGCTAGCTCAAGCTCAAGCTAGCTAGCTAGCTCAAGCTCAAGCTAGCTAGCTAGCTCAAGTTCAAGCTAGCTAGCTAGGTCAAGCTCAAGCTAGCTAGCTCAAGCTCAAGCTAGCTAGCTCAAGCTCAAGCCAGCTAGCTCAAGCTCAAGCTCAAGCTAGCTAGCTAGCTCAAGCACAAGCTTGCTAGCTAGCTCAAGCTCAAGCTAGCTAGCTCAAGCTCAAGCTAGCTAGCTCAAGCTCAAGCTAGCTAGCTCAAGCTCAAGCTCAAGCTAGCTAGCTAGCTCAAGCACAAGCTTGCTAGCTAGCTCAAGCTCAAGCTAGCTAGCTCAAGCTCAAGCTAGCTAGCTCAAGCTCAAGCTAGCTAGCTAGCTCAAGCTCAAGCTCAAGCTAGCTAGCTCAAGCTCAAGCTCAAGCTAGCTAGCTAGCTCAAGCTCAAGCTAGCTAGCTAGCTCAAGCTCAAGCTAGCTAGCTAGCTCAAGCTCAAGCTAGCTAGCTCAAGCTCAAGCTCAAGCTAGCTAGCTAGCTCAAGCTAGCTAGCTAGCTCAAGCTCAAGCTAGCTAGCTAGCTCAAGTTCAAGCTAGCTAGCTAGCTCAAGCTCAAGCTAGCTAGCTAGCTCAAGCTCAAGCTAGCTAGCTCAAGCTCAAGCTAGCTAGCTCAAGCTCAAGCTAGCTAGCTAGCTCAAGCTCAAGCTCAAGCTAGCTAGCTCAAGCTCAAGCTCAAGCTAGCTAGCTAGCTCAAGCTCAAGCTAGCTAGCTAGCTCAAGCTCAAGCTAGCTAGCTAGCTCAAGTTCAAGCTAGCTAGCTAGCTCAAGCTCAAGCTAGCTAGCTCAAGCTCAAGCTAGCTAGCTCAAGCTCAAGCCAGCTAGCTCAAGCTCAAGCTCAAGCTAGCTAGCTAGCTCAAGCTCAAGCTCAAGCTAGCTAGCTAGCTCAAGTTCAAGCTAGCTAGCTAGCTCAAGCTCAAGCTAGCTAGCTCAAGCTCAAGCTAGCTAGCTCAAGCTCAAGCCAGCTAGCTCAAGCTCAATCTCAAGCTAGCTAGCTAGCTCAAGCTCAAGCTAGCTAGCTCAAGCTCAAGCTAGCTAGCTAGCTAGCTCAAGCTCAAGCTCAAGCTAGCTAGCTCAAGCTCAAGCTCAAGCTAGCTAGCTCAAGCTCAAGCTCAAGCTAGCTAGCTCAAGCTCAAGCTCAAGCTAGCTAGCTCAAGCTCAAGCTCAAGCTAGCTAGCTAGCTCAAGCTCAAGCTAGCTAGCTCAAGCTCAAGCTCAAGCTCAAGCTAGCTAGCTAGCTAGCTCAAGCTCAAGCTCAAGCTAGCTAGCTAGCTCAAGCTCAAGCTAGCTAGCTCAAGCTCAAGCCAGCTAGCTCAAGCTCAAGCTCAAGCTAGCTAGCTAGCTCAAGCTCAAGCTAGCTAGCTCAAGCTCAAGCCAGCTAGCTCAAGCTCAAGCTCAAGCTCAAGCTAGCTAGCTAGCTCAAGCTCAAGCTAGATAGCTAGCTCAAGCTAGCTAGCTAGCTCAAGCTCAAGCTCAAGCTAGCTAGCTAGCTAGCTCAAGCTCAAGCTAGCTAGCTCAAGCTCAAGCCAGCTAGCTCAAGCTCAAGCTCAAGCTAGCTAGCTAGCTCAAGCTCAAGCTAGCTAGCTCAAGCTCAAGCTCAAGCGAGCTAGCTAGCTCAAGCTCAAGCTAGCTAGCTAGCTCAAGCTCAAGCTAGCTAACTCAAGCTAACTCAGCTAGCTCAAGCTAACTCAAGCTAGCTAAAGCTAACTCAAGCTAACTCAAGCTAACTCAAGCTAACTCAAGCTAGCTAAAGCTAACTCAAGCTAACTCAAGCTAACCCGAGCTAACTCAAGCTAGCTCAAGCTAACCCAAGCTAGCTAAAGCTAACTCAAGCTAACTCAAGCTAATTCAAGCTAACTCAAGCTAACTCAAGCTAACTCAAGCTAACTCAAGCTAGTTCAAGCTAACTCAAGCTAGCTAAAGCTAACTCAAGCTAACTCAAGCTAACTCAAGCTAGCTCAAGCTAACTCAAGCTAGTTCAAGCTAACTCAAGCTAGCTAAAGCTAACTCAAGCTAACTCAAGCTAACTCAAGCTAGCTCAAGCTAACTCAAGCTAACTCAAGCTAACTCAAGCTAACCCGAGCTAACTCAAGCTAACTCAAGGTAGCTAAAGCTAGTTCAAGCTAGCTCAAGCTAGCTAAAGCTAAGACAAGCTAACTCAAGCTAACTCAAGCTAACTCAAGCTAACTCAAGCTAGTTCAAGCTAACTCAAGCTAGCTAAAGCTAACTCAAGCTAACTCAAGCTAACTCAAGCTAGCTCAAGCTAACTCAAGCTAGTTCAAGCTAACTCAAGCTAGCTAAAGCTAACTCAAGCTAACTCAAGCTAACTCAAGCTAGCTCAAGCTAACTCAAGCTAGTTCAAGCTAACTCAAGCTAGCTAAAGCTAACTCAAGCTAACTCAAGCTAACTCAAGCTAACTCAAGCTAGCTAAAGCTAACTCAAGCTAACTCAAGCTAACCCGAGCTAACTCAAGCTAGCTCAAGCTAACCCAAGCTAGCTAAAGCTAACTCAAGCTAACTCAAGCTAATTCAAGCTAACTCAAGCTAACTCAAGCTAACTCAAGCTAACTCAAGCTAGCTAAAGCTAACTCAAGCTAACTCAAGCTAACTCAAGCTAACCCGAGCTAACTCAAGCTAACTCAAGGTAGCTAAAGCTAGTTCAAGCTAACTCAAGCTAGCTAAAGCTAAGACAAGCTAACTCAAGCTAACTCAAGCTAACTCAAGCTAACTCAAGCTAACTCAAGCTAGTTCAAGCTAACTCAAGCTAACTCAAGCTAACTCAAGCTAGCTAAAGCTAACTCAAGCTAACTCAAGCTAACTCAAGCTAACCCGAGCTAACTCAAGCTAACTCAAGGTAGCTAAAGCTAGTTCAAGCTAGCTCAAGCTAGCTAAAGCTAAGACAAGCTAACTCAAGCTAACTCAAGCTAACTCAAGCTAGTTCAAGCTAACTCAAGCTAGCTAAAGCTAACTCAAGCTAACTCAAGCTAACTCAAGCTAGCTCAAGCTAACTCAAGCTAGTTCAAGCTAACTCAAGCTAGCTAAAGCTAACTCAAGCTAACTCAAGCTAACTCAAGCTAACTCAAGCTAGCTAAAGCTAACTCAAGCTAACTCAAGCTAACCCGAGCTAACTCAAGCTAGCTCAAGCTAACCCAAGCTAGCTAAAGCTAACTCAAGCTAACTCAAGCTAATTCAAGCTAACTCAAGCTAACTCAAGCTAACTCAAGCTAACTCAAGCTAGCTAAAGCTAACTCAAGCTAACTCAAGCTAACTCAAGCTAACCCGAGCTAACTCAAGCTAACTCAAGGTAGCTAAAGCTAGTTCAAGCTAACTCAAGCTAGCTAAAGCTAAGACAAGCTAACTCAAGCTAACTCAAGCTAACTCAAGCTAACTCAAGCTAACTCAAGCTAGTTCAAGCTAACTCAAGCTAACTCAAGCTAACTCAAGCTAGCTAAAGCTAACTCAAGCTAACTCAAGCTAACTCAAGCTAACCCGAGCTAACTCAAGCTAACTCAAGGTAGATAAAGCTAGTTCAAGCTAGCTCAAGCTAGCTAAAGCTAAGACAAGCTAACTCAAGCTAACTCAAGCTAACTCAAGCTAGTTCAAGCTAACTCAAGCTAGCTAAAGCTAACTCAAGCTAACTCAAGCTAACTCAAGCTAGCTCAAGCTAACTCAAGCTAGTTCAAGCTAACTCAAGCTAGCTAAAGCTAACTCAAGCTAACTCAAGCTAACTCAAGCTAACTCAAGCTAGCTAAAGCTAACTCAAGCTAACTCAAGCTAACCCGAGCTAACTCAAGCTAGCTCAAGCTAACCCAAGCTAGCTAAAGCTAACTCAAGCTAACTCAAGCTAATTCAAGCTAACTCAAGCTAACTCAAGCTAACTCAAGCTAACTCAAGCTAGCTAAAGCTAACTCAAGCTAACTCAAGCTAACTCAAGCTAACCCGAGCTAACTCAAGCTAACTCAAGGTAGCTAAAGCTAGTTCAAGCTAACTCAAGCTAGCTAAAGCTAAGACAAGCTAACTCAAGCTAACTCAAGCTAACTCAAGCTAACTCAAGCTAACTCAAGCTAGTTCAAGCTAACTCAAGCTAACTCAAGCTAACTCAAGCTAGCTAAAGCTAACTCAAGCTAACTCAAGCTAACTCAAGCTAACCCGAGCTAACTCAAGCTAACTCAAGGTAGCTAAAGCTAGTTCAAGCTAGCTCAAGCTAGCTAAAGCTAAGACAAGCTAACTCAAGCTAACTCAAGCTAACTCAAGCTAGTTCAAGCTAACTCAAGCTAGCTAAAGCTAACTCAAGCTAACTCAAGCTAACTCAAGCTAGCTCAAGCTAACTCAAGCTAGTTCAAGCTAACTCAAGCTAGCTAAAGCTAACTCAAGCTAACTCAAGCTAACTCAAGCTAACTCAAGCTAGCTAAAGCTAACTCAAGCTAACTCAAGCTAACCCGAGCTAACTCAAGCTAGCTCAAGCTAACCCAAGCTAGCTAAAGCTAACTCAAGCTAACTCAAGCTAATTCAAGCTAACTCAAGCTAACTCAAGCTAACTCAAGCTAACTCAAGCTAGCTAAAGCTAACTCAAGCTAACTCAAGCTAACTCAAGCTAACCCGAGCTAACTCAAGCTAACTCAAGGTAGCTAAAGCTAGTTCAAGCTAACTCAAGCTAGCTAAAGCTAAGACAAGCTAACTCAAGCTAACTCAAGCTAACTCAAGCTAACTCAAGCTAACTCAAGCTAACTCAAGCTAGTTCAAGCTAACTCAAGCTAACTCAAGCTAACTCAAGCTAGCTAAAGCTAACTCAAGCTAACTCAAGCTAACTCAAGCTAACCCGAGCTAACTCAAGCTAACTCAAGGTAGCTAAAGCTAGTTCAAGCTAACTCAAGCTAGCTAAAGCTAAGACAAGCTAACTCAAGCTAACTCAAGCTAACTCAAGCTAACTCAAGCTAACTAAAGCTAGTTCAAGCTAACTCAAGCTAGCTAAAGCTAACTCAAGCTAACTCAAGCTAACTCAAGCTAGCTCAAGCTAACTCAAGCTAGTTCAAGCTAACTCAAGCTAGCTAAAGCTAACTCAAGCTAACTCAAGCTAACTCAAGCTAACTCAAGCTAGCTAAAGCTAACTCAAGCTAACTCAAGCTAACCCGAGCTAACTCAAGCTAGCTCAAGCTAACCCAAGCTAGCTAAAGCTAACTCAAGCTAACTCAAGCTAATTCAAGCTAACTCAAGCTAACTCAAGCTAACTCAAGCTAACTCAAGCTAGCTAAAGCTAACTCAAGCTAACTCAAGCTAACTCAAGCTAACCCGAGCTAACTCAAGCTAACTCAAGGTAGCTAAAGCTAGTTCAAGCTAACTCAAGCTAGCTAAAGCTAAGACAAGCTAACTCAAGCTAACTCAAGCTAACTCAAGCTAACTCAAGCTAACTCAAGCTAGTTCAAGCTAACTTAATGAAGTTAACCCAAGCTAACTTGGGTTAATGAAGTCAAACTCA
>NW_027452504.1:20000-32500 GCF_964194025.1 Convolutriloba macropyga | reverse complement strand
GGACTATATAGTTCTAGGTTACTGTACACAACGACGTTCACATGTTGATGTTTCAGCTGCCGCTTACTAGAAACAACATAATACTTATCGTGCATACCTTTCCATAACTTGTCCTTTTCAGATGCATTAGTTTCCCTTTGTCTTGGCTTCTACAGTCAGACTGGCTACTAGTAACAGCACAGTACTAATCACATATCGTTCTACAGTTTGCAGACAACTTTCACATGTTGATGTTTCAGCTTTCGCCTACTAGAAACAACATAATACTCGCTGTATACATTTGTAGTTCTCTATGTAACTTTCATGTGAAGAAGTTTCGCCAGTCTTTTTGACTGTCTCAAATCTGAGTCATGCTTAGGCTACTAGTTGCTTCATAGTACTTATCGCCTCGAGATCATTGAACAAAACTTGATTTTCACATGTTGCTGTTTCAGCTTCCGCTTACTAGAAACAACATAATACTAGTCTCATTAAGTTCCGTCTCTTTGCAATTTTCTTATGAAGAAAATTCGCCATCACAATGACTCCAGCAGTTCTTGATCAAGGAATGCAATCATTGATCAGAATGCTATTATTTGAATCGGTTCTGCTTTAAGTGTTCCAATTTTATTGGAAGCACCAACAATAGAACATCAATGTGTTCAATCGAGAGTTATATAACCCTGAATCGGACGCAGTCAACAGCCGAAGCCGAGACCGCCTTTTGCGTTAGAGAGGTCGGTAAACAAATCTTGCGATTCATACCGAATTAACACATATAGCTGTGCTCCTCTTCGTAAAGCGAGCCAAGTGATCCCCTGTTGAAGGATGTATTTGGACCAATCTAGTAGCATTTGGTTTCCAACAAGCTCTCCCAAGTTAGCTTACTTATTGGGCTTTTCAACCAATTCGGTTGGCTACAAGCATCATCAAAGTACTAGCCACAGTTTGATCGCAAAATTCTACGACTTTCACATGTTGATGTTTCGGCTTGCGCTTAGCCTACTATAAGCAACATAATACTAGTCATATCATAGAGCGTGATCAGCTTGTGACGTTCTCATGATGAAGTTTCACCAACAGTGTCTCACTTCGAGCTTAAATCCAGCTACTAGTAACTACACAGTACTGACTGCAACGATAACTTTTATCTATACCTTTCACATGCTGCGCTTTCGGCCAGGGCCTACTAACGTCAACATAATACTCGATATAAACTTTTGTTCATGATGCAGCTTCCCCATGCAGAAGTTTCGCCTTCAAATGCTCTCTTGGCCATATGACGTAAGAAAAGGTTACTAGTAACATCACAGTACTAGCCACAGTTTGATTGCAAAATTCTACGACTTTCACATGTTGATGTTTCGGCTTGCGCTTAGCCTACTAGAAGCAACATAATACTAGTCATATCATAGAGCGTGATCAGCTTGTGACGTTCTCATGATGAAGTTTCACCAACAGTGTCTCATTTCGAGCTTAAATCCAGCTACTAGTAACTACACAGTACTGACTGCAACGCTAACTTTTATCTATACCTTTCACATGCTGCGCTTTCGGCCAGGGCCTACTAACGTCAACATAATACTCGATATAAACTTTTGTTCATGATGCAGCTTCCCCATGCAGAAGTTTCGCCTTCAAATGCTCTCTTGGCCATATGACGTAACACAAGGTTACTAGTAACATCACAGTACTAGCCACAATTTGATCGCAAAACTCTACGACTTTCACATGTTGATGTTTCGGCTTGCGCTTAGCCTACTAGAAGCAACATAATACTAGTCATATCATGGAGCGTGATCAGCTTGTGACGTTCTCATGATGAAGTTTCACCAACAGTGTCTCATTTCGAGCTTAAATCCAGCTACTAGTAACTACACAGTACTGACTGCAACGATAACTTTTATCTATACCTTTCACATGCTGCGCTTTCGGCCAGGGCCTACTAATGTCAACATAATACTCGATATAAACTTTTGTTCATGATGCAGCTTCCCCATGCAGAAGTTTCGCCTTCAAATGCTCTCTTGGCCATATGACGTAACACAAGGTTACTAGTAACATCACAGTACTAGCCACAATTTGATCGCAAAATTCTACGACTTTCACATGTTGATGTTTCGGCTTGCGCTTAGCCTACTAGAAGCAACATAATACTAGTCATATCATAGAGCTTGATCAGCTTGTGACATTCTCATGATGAAGTTTCACCAACAGTGTCTCATTTTGAGCTTAAATCCAGCTACTAGTAACTACACAGTACTGACTGCAACAATAACTTTTATCTATACCTTTCACATGCTGCGTTTTCGGCCAAGGCCTACTAACGTCAACATAATACTCGATATAAAATTTTGATCATGATGCAGCTTTCCCATGCAGAAGTTTCGCCTTCAAATGCTCTCTTGGCCATATGACGGAACACCAGGTTACTAGTAACATCACAGTACTAGCCACAGTTTGATTGCAAAATTCTACGACTTTCACATGTTGATGTTTCGGCTTGCGCTTAGCCTACTAGAAGCAACATAATACTAGTCATATCATAGAGCGTGATCAGCTTGTGACGTTCTCATGATGAAGTTTCACCAATAGTGTTTCATTCGAATTGGTTCTGCTTTAAGCTCTCCAATTGTTTTGGATGAACCAGTTTTGCCCTTCGAAGCCACTTTTGTGAGCTTTTGTGGGTCTTTACCAAGAGGATATACCTCAAGGCCTCTTTCAATTCCTTTAAGTTCTTTCAACTCCTTTACAGTTTCTAGGTTCACATAGCTGCAAACCTTATTTCTAGTTTTAAGTCTGGCCAACTTGGGGAGAGTTGGTGCAGACCGTGACCAATTCTAGTAGGATGCCACAACAAGAATGTGATCAACTTAGCTTGTCGATGAACCTGCCCCACATTCAAACAACTCTATCGCCTTTTCCTCGTATAGTTATATGCGAGGGCCTCTCATAGAGAGCGCTGTTAGCAACCTTTTCCACATAGACGATAAAGTTGTGAGTGTTTTGCACATGGCTGTTGTCATCACCACGTGACGAGTCAACTCAGCTTGACTCTCTACACTCCGACAAGCTTTGCACATACGCCTTTAGTTCAGTATGTGTCTTTAATCTGACTCCGGTGCCTCAAGCCGGAAAAATTGTCAGATTATGATCATTATCGGTTAGTCATCCCGATGCAAGATCGTATCGTACTGTCTTTGTCTACCTCCAGATTCCGAAGAACAGGAGGAGACTCTCCCAGACCTACATATCTGGGAGAATGTTCAGAGGGCGAGAAGCTGTGGATTACTCTCCCCTAAGAACTGACTAAACTTTACCCTCGTCCAAGGTAAGTTTATTTTAGCTAGCCTTCTATGTAAAGGATCTGAGGCTAAGCTGTGTTTTTTCGAGCCTTTGGCTCGGAGCAAGTTCAGTGGGCGCCCCGAGTAGCTCAACTCTTTCCCACTGAACAGCGCAACGCTCTGTCACTCGCTGGGATTTTTGCGTGTCGGTTCTAACCACGCGACTTGTGGACCTTTTTAGGCCTTTCTCATTCACAAGTCTATAGCTGGGCTTCTATAACCCAGCTTCTGAGATCTAGATAGCTGCAGTTCTGCTAGGCTGCTTTTGCTAACTAGTCTCCCTTTAAGCAGTCCCTTGCCATGACTGCTGAACTATGTATCCACACAAGTAGTTTTTGAGCTCGATACATAATTCGAGATTGGTTGCCAAGCAATCTCTAGCGACAGAGCGTCATGCGCACTACAGACATGGCCTCTACCAGCAGCCATGCCCGAAGGAATCAATCACTGATCCTTCCGCAGGTTCCCCTACGGAAACCTTGTTACGACTTTTACTTCCTCTAGACAATTAAGCTCGATCCGCTTCATCCCGTTGCCGGAGACCGAAGTCCCAACAGTAGGAATTTGCAATTCTTGCTTAACTATCCAATCAGTAGTAGCGACGGGCGGTGTGTACAAAGGGCAGGGACGTAATCCCTATGAGTTGTTGACTCATAAGTACCAGGAATTCCTGGTTCACGTCTGCAAGTTACAACAGACGATCCCCTTGAAGCGCTGTACTTTTCTCTGATTGCCCAGTCCATTTCGGACCAAGGGCTGAGTACTCAATCTAAAAGTACACAGTGTAGCGCGCGTGCAGTCCAGAACATCTAAGGGCATCACAGACCTGTTATAGCCTCACTTCATCTGCGGTATTTAATTCCGCATAGTTCCTCTAAGAAGTGTTTGAATTCACATATAGTGAATTTCATTATTTAGATGGAGAAGATCTCGTTCGTTATCGGAATTAACCAGACAGATCACTCCACTAACTAAGAACGGCCATGCACCACCGCCCATATAATCATGAAAGATATTCAATCTGTCAATCCTTAAGATGTCTGGACCGGGTGAGTTTTCCCGTGTTGAGTCAAATTAAGCCGCAGGCTCCACTCCTGGTGGTGCCCTTCCGTCAATTCCTTTAAGTTTCGATTTTGCAACCATACTTCCCCCGGAACCAATAAACTTTGGTTTCCCGGTTAATCTCTTGCCAAGTCAAGATCGACTTTGACAAATTGTAGGTTGGTATAGTTTATGGTCAGAATTACGAGGGTATCTAATCCTCTTCAATACTCTGACTTTCGTTCTTGATTAATGAAAACATTCTTGGCAAATGCTTTCGCAGTAGTTTGTCTTGCCACGATCCAAGAATTTCACCTCTAACGTAGCAATACAAATGCCCCCGTCTGTTCCTTTCAATCATTACCGCACTCAGCCAACCGGCATCAATCGAGTAGCGGGTCATTCTCCATTATTCCATGCTTTATTATTCGATCCCAAAGGATGCTTTGAACACTCTAATTTTCTCAGGGTGAAAACACCGTTTCCACAGTTCGTCACATTTAAGTGCAAACTATTTCTTCGATGCGAAGGATGAGCGGAACGAGTCAACAGATTTAACTGAAGACCATGTTGCCGTTCTACTCAAACAGATCCAACTATGAGCTTTTTAAACGCAGCAACTATTGCATACGCTTGTAGAGGCTGGTATTACCGCGGCTGCTGGCACCAGACTTGCCCTCTACTCGTTCATCAATGGAGCTTTTAAGTCCATTCCATTCTGATTACAAACCATAAAGGTTCATATCATTATTTCTAGTCACTACCTCCTCGTGCGGAGAGTGGGTAATTTGCGTGCCTGCTGCCTTCCTTGGATGTGGTAGCCGTTTCTAAGGCTCCCTCTCCGGAATCGAACCCTGATTCCCCGTTACCCGTCACAACCATGGTAGTCCGTTACACTACCATCATAGGTTGATAGGTCAGAAATTCGGAAGCTCCGTCCCCAAGCCGAAGCTATCTGGGATCTTTCAGTTACTAGGACTCATCACGGGATGTGTCTGTACTTAGCAAATCACCCGGTGTAGTCTTGTAAAAGTCTCCGACAGTGTCGGACAATCAGCATGCATTAGCTGCAGGGTTACCGCAGTTATTCATTTAGCTTGCAAATCAACTAATAGATAGTAACTGATTTAATGAGCCATTCGCGGTTCCACTTTTTCAAGCTTCGCTTGCACATGCATGGCTTAGTCTTTCAGACAAGCATATGGCAACTGACAGGATCAATCAGTTTAATTGTACTTTGAACAATCTTTCGATTTGTTCGAATTTAGAAAGACATAGCCTTGCGGCCTCGTCAATCTTGCTTTGAGCTTTTTAAATCACGAAGAGTTTCAATGCATGCTTTGGCATGGCTACTAGTTACTACACAGTACTCTACACACTTAGAGTTACCCACGATTACACATTTCACATGCTGATGTTTCGGCTCGCGCGTACTAGAAACAGCATAATACTATGTGTACTGGTAGATAGCGCTCTGTGAGCATTTCCCATGAGCAGGTTTTGCCCTCCAAATCTCTGTTCTACTGTTACCAATACCGGCTAACAACTGTATCATACTAGGGAGAATTGACTCATGATTTAAAAACCAGATGTTCACATGTCGATGTTTCGGCTCTCGCCTACTAGAAACAACATAATACTAGTCTGTTAAAAATCTCAATCACGCCGCCTCTTCAGATACAGAAGTTTTACCTTTTATTGGTTAGAGAACAGCTTTCCAGCTGTCGACATGGTTACTAGTAACAACACCGTACTCAACACAAAAACTTTTCAACTTCACAACTTTCACATGCTGATGTTTCTGCTTTCGCATACTAGAAACAGCATAATACTTATTGTTTTGTCAAGTAATTTGTGTGTCTTTCCCATGTGAAGTTTCACCGGTCAACAATGTTTCCCTGACCAATTACGGCTACTAGTAGCTGTATAATACTAGGGAAAATGATTGAGGATTTAATATCAGATTTTCACATGTTGATGTTTCGGCTTTCGCCTACTAGAAACAACATAATACTAGTCTGCTAAGAAATCTCGCTCAAATTGCCTTTTCACATACAGAAGTTTCACCTTCTATTGGTTAGAGAACAGTTCTCAGCTGTCGACATGGTTACTAGTAACAACATCGTACTCAACACAAAAATTCTTCAACTTCACAACTTTCACATGCTGATGTTTCTGCTTTCGCGTACTAGAAACAGCATAATACTTATTGCTTTGTCAAGAAGTGTGTGTGTCTTTCCCATGCGAAAGTTTCACCGGTCAGCAATAATTGCCGTGTCCAATTAAGGTTACTCATAGCTGTATAATACTAGGGAAAATGATTGAGGATTTAATATCAGATTTTCACATGTTGATGTTTCGGCTTTCGCCTACTAGAAACAACATAATACTAGTCTGCTAATAAATCTCGCTCAAATTGCCTTTTCACATACAGAAGTTTCACCTCTTCTTGGTCACTGTACAGATGATGCTGTCTGTTCTTTATTTGGTTCTGCTTATTATAAGGAGGGGCATCACTCCTTCCTCCTTGGTTTGCATGCATTAAGCCTGCTTTGTGAAAAGCGTATCTTTCTAGCTTTTCTTCGCCTTACTCGAGTAGGACGATACAATCCAGACATTAGTCAGTCTTGGTGTAAAGTCACTGAGTATTATTCGGTTCTGCTTTATTCAGCAATATGCTGTATAATTGTTGTAATTTGCGAACATATTTGTTCTCAGTTCCGAACTACTAGCGACGACAGATTACCAGCGGTCATGAGCCATCAAGGTAGTTCTTTGGTGCATCAAGTAGAGAGGTGCCATCAAACAACACTTCCCTAATAATGCTACACACATAGAATTTGCTACAGTGCAGCTTTTTACTTTGCAAAATTTGCGCACAAATTTTGCATAGAATAAATGTTTTATCAAGATTTTTAGATCCCCTCCCTTGAGAGAACGTTACTCCTTTAAGTGAACACCCCGCGGCGTCCTGTTGTTATTGCTTATAACCATTTCGCAAGCCGGAGGCATAATGCACTACGCAAGCCGCTACTTTGGCACAGAGGCACCTAGTTTTACACCCGGGACTTCAGGTGGCCCAGTTTTACACCCAGTACAGCGGTGCCAGTTGGTAACCCGGTGGATCCTCGGAGACCAGACATGATCATAGATCAAACCCGATGTATGCTACTCCTGAACGTATAGTATCTCCACTGTGCAATGAAATTATCGTTCGTTTCGGGCCTTCCTATACGTTCAGCAGACAATCGCTAGGAATTCACCTCGTGACCCGTGGTGACCACACTGGATTTCAAGTTTATTGATTTGGACAGACCTGTCATTTATTTTGCTTTTCAGCTTCAGTTCTGCTCGATCTAGCTTGCCTAAGGCTTGATCTCGCTTTGCTCACCCCTGTAGGAGCCTCTACTAGTACCACTCGGAGTAATGGGGAATCCACCAGACCTAATCGATGAATGCCATCAAACAACAAACATCATACCCGGCTTCATCAGGCATATTTTATTACTTCCGAGAGGTACTTTAGTATCAGATCTTTCTCCATGCCTCTTATGAGGACCCGTCAGACCTTTCGGTTTATCGTTTAGCTTCAGTCCTGCTCGATCTAGCTTTCCCAAGGCTCGATCTAGCTCTATTCGCCCCACTAGAGGGCTCTCTAAGACCCCTCGGTCTTAGTGTTAGCTCCGGTACTGCTCGGTCGTGCTTGCTGAAGGCCCGACCCAGCTTTAGTTAGATTCTCGTACTTTCTCTTGGCCTCTCTAGGAGGACCAGACAGACCTCTCGGTCTATCGTTTAGCTTCAGTCCTGCTCGATCTAGCTTGCCCAAGGCTTGATCAAGCTCTATTCGCCCCGCTAGAGGGCTCTCTAAGACCCCTCGGTCTTAGTGTTATCTTCTGTAATGCCTAACCAAGCTTACTACAGGCCTTGGTCAGGTCTTTATCGGTCACCGATTAGTAACAGACCAATCATAGGGCCTTCCACCCTATCCGGGTTGAGGTCTTTAGTCCAGCCATATTTTGACAAGACACCTCTCCCTAATAATGCCCCACACATAGAATTACTGTCCATGCAGTATTTAACTTGTGTTTTTTTCTAAAATTTGATTTTCACTTTTTGGAGGTTCATTTGCTCCTCTGACACTCTTTCAGCTTCAATCTTACTCGATCTAGCTTTCCCAAGGCTCGATCTAGCTCTATTCGCCCCACTAGAGGGCTCTCTAAGACACTTCGGTCTTAGTGTTAGCTCCGGTCTTGCTCAATCGTGCTTGCTGAAGGCGCGATCAAGCTTTAGTTAGCTTCTCGTACTTCCTCTTGGCCTCTCTAGGAGGACCAGACAGACCTCTCGGTCTATCGTTTAGCTTCAGTCCTGCTCGATCTAGCTTTCCCAAGGCTCGATCTAGCTCTATTCGCCCTGCTAGAGGGCTCTCTAAGACCCCTCGGTCTTAGTGTTAGCTCCGGTACAGCTCGGTCGTGCTTGCTGAAGGCCCGATCAAGCTTTAGTTAGATTCTCGTACTTTCTCTTGGCCTCTCTAGGAGGACCAGACAGACCTCTCGGTCTATCGTTTAGCTTCAGTCCTGCTTGATCTAGCTTTCCCAAGGCTCGATCTAGCTCTATTCGCCCTGCTAGAGGGCTCTCTAAGACCCCTCGGTCTTAGTGTTAGCTCCGGTACAGCTCGGTCGTGCTTGCTGAAGGCCCGATCAAGCTTTAGTTAGCTTCTCGTACTTTCTCTTGGCCTCTCTAGGAGGACCAGACAGACCTCTCGGTCTATCGTTTAGCTTCAGTCCTGCTCGATCTAGCTTTCCCAAGGCTCGATCTAGATCTATTCGCCCTGCTAGAGGGCTCTCTAAGACCCCTCGGTCTTAGTGTTAGCTCCGGTACAGCTCGGTCGTGCTTGCTGAAGGCCTGATCAAGCTTTAGTTAGCTTCTCGTACTTTCTCTTGGCCTCTCTAGGAGGACCAGACAGACCTTTCGGTCTCTTGCTTAGCTTCAGTCCTGCTCGATCTAGCTTTCCCAAGGCTCGATCTAGCTCTATTCGCCCCGCTAGAGGGCTCTCTAAGACCCCTCGGTCTTAGTGTTAACTCCTGTAATGCCTAACCAAGCTTACTACAGGCCTTGGTCAGGTCTTTATCGGTCACCGATTAGTAACAGACCGATCATGGGGCCTTCCACCCTATCCGGGTTGAGGTCTTTAGTCCAGCCATATTTTGACAAGACACCTCCCCCTAATAATGCCCCACACATAGAAATACTGTCCATGCAGTATTTAACTTGTGTTTTTTCTAAAATTTGATTTTCACTTTTTGGAGGTTCATTTGCTCCTCTGACACTCTTTCAGCTTCAATCTTACTCGATCTAGCTTTCCCAAGGCTCGATCTAGCTCTATTCGCCCCACCAGAGGGCTCTCTAAGACACTTCGGTCTTAGTGTTAGCTCCGGTCTTGCTCAATCGTGCTTGCTGAAGGCGCGATCAAGCTTTAGTTAGCTTCTCGTACTTTCTCTTGGCCTCTCTAGGAGGACCAGACAGACCTCTCGGTCTATCGTTTAGCTTCAGTCCTGCTCGATCTAGCTTTCCCAAGGCTCGATCTAGCTCTATTCGCCCCGCTAGAGGGCTCTCTAAGACCCCTCGGTCTTAGTGTTAGCTCCGGTACAGCTCGGTCGTGCTTGCTGAAGGCCCGATCAAGCTTTAGTTGGCTTCTCGTACTTTCTCTTGGCCTCTCTAGGAGGACCAGACAGACCTCTCGGTCTCTTGCTTAGCTTCAGTCCTGCTCGATCTAGCTTGCCCAAGGCTTGATCAAGCTCTATTCGCCCCGCTAGAGGGCTCTCTAAGACCCCTCGGTCTTAGTGTTAGCTCCGGTACAGCTCGGTCGTGCTTGCTGAAGGCCCGATCAAGCTTTAGTTAGCTTCTCGTTTTTTCTCTTGGCCTCTCTAGGAGGACCAGACAGACCTCTCGGTCTATCGTTTAGCTTCAGTCCTGCTCGATCTAGCTTTCCCAAGGCTCGATCTAGCTCTATTCGCCCCGCTAGAGGGCTCTCTAAGACCCCTCGGTCTTAGTGTTAGCTCCGGTACAGCTCGGTCGTGCTTGCTGAAGGCCCGATCAAGCTTTAGTTGGCTTCTCGTACTTTCTCTTGGCCTCTCTAGGAGGACCAGACAGACCTCTCGGTCTATCCTTTAGCTTCAGTCCTGCTCGATCTAGCTTTCCCAAGGCTCGATCTAGCTCTATTCGCCCCGCTAGAGGGCTCTCTAAGACCCCTCGGTCTTAGTGTTATCTCCTGTAATGCCTAACCAAGCTTACTACAGGCCTTGGTCAGGTCTTTATCGGTCACCGATTAGTAACAGACCGATCATAGGGCCTTCCACCCTATCTGGGTTGAGGTCTTTAGTCCAGCCATATTTTGACAAGACACCTCCCCCTAATAATGCCCCACACATAGAATTACTGTTTATGCAGCTTTTCACTTGTGAAATTTTTAATTTTCGCAATTATTATAGAAAAAGTGTTTGCGCAGCTTTTCATAGGTCGAGCTCTAGCTAGCTAGCTCAAGCTAGCTAGCTAGCTCAAGCTCAAGCTATCTAGCTCAAGCTCAAGCCAGCTAGCTCAAGCTCAAGCTAGCTAGCTAGCTCAAGCTCAAGCTAGCTAGCTAGCTCAAGCTCAAGCTAGCTAGCTCAAGCTCAAGCTAGCTAGCTCAAGCTCAAGCTAGCTAGCTAGCTCAAGCTCAAGCTCAAGCTAGCTAGCTCAAGCTCAAGCTCAAGCTAGCTAGCTAGCTCAAGCTCAAGCTAGCTAGCTAGCTCAAGCTCAAGCTAGCTAGCTAGCTCAAGCTCAAGCTAGCTAGCTCAAGCTCAAGCTCAAGCTCAAGCTAGCTAGCTAGCTCAAGCTAGCTAGCTAGCTGAAGCTCAAGCTAGCTAGCTAGCTCAAGTTCAAGCTAGCTAGCTAGCTCAAGCTCAAGCTAGCTAGCTAGCTCAAGCTCAAGCTAGCTAGCTCAAGCTCAAGCTAGCTAGCTCAAGCTCAAGCTAGCTAGCTAGCTCAAGCTCAAGCTCAAGCTAGCTAGCTCAAGCTCAAGCTCAAGCTAGCTAGCTAGCTCAAGCTCAAGCTAGCTAGCTAGCTCAAGCTCAAGCTCAAGCTAGCTAGCTAGCTCAAGTTCAAGCTAGCTAGCTAGCTCAAGCTCAAGCTAGCTAGCTCAAGCTCAAGCTAGCTAGCTCAAGCTCAAGCCAGCTAGCTCAAGCTCAAGCTCAAGCTAGCTAGCTAGCTCAAGCACAAGCTAGCTAGCTAGCTCAATCTCAAGCTAGCTAGCTCAAGCTCGAGCTAGCTAGCTCAAGCTCAAGCTAGCTAGCTAGCTCAAGCTCAAGCTCAAGCTAGCTAGCTCAAGCTCAAGCTCAAGCTAGCTAGCTAGCTCAAGCTCAAGCTAGCTAGCTAGCTCAAGCTCAAGCTCAAGCTAGCTAGCTCAAGCTCAAGCTCAAGCTAGCTAGCTAGCTCAAGCTCAAGCTGGCTAGCTAGCTCAAGCTCAAGCTAGCTAGCTAGCTCAAGCTCAAGCTAGCTAGCTCAAGCTCAAGCTCAAGCTCAAGCTAGCTAGCTAGCTCAAGCTAGCTAGCTAGCTCAAGCTCAAGCTAGCTAGCTAGCTCAAGTTCAAGCTAGCTAGCTAGCTCAAGCTCAAGCTAGCTAGCTAGCTCAAGCTCAAGCTAGCTAGCTCAAGCTCAAGCTAGCTAGCTCAAGCTCAAGCTAGCTAGCTAGCTCAAGCTCAAGCTCAAGCTAGCTAGCTCAAGCTCAAGCTCAAGCTAGCTAGCTAGCTCAAGCTCAAGCTAGCTAGCTAGCTCAAGCTCAAGCTAGCTAGCTAGCTCAAGTTCAAGCTAGCTAGCTAGCTCAAGCTCAAGCTAGCTAGCTCAAGCTCAAGCTAGCTAGCTCAAACTCAAGCTAGCTAGCTAGCTCAAGTTCAAGCTAGCTAGCTAGCTCAAGCTCAAGCTAGCTAGCTAGCTCAAGCTCAAGCTAGCTAGCTCAAGCTCAAGCTAGCTAGCTCAAGCTCCAGCTAGCTAGCTAGCTCAAGCTCAAGCTCAAGCTAGCTAGCTCAAGCTCAAGCTCAAGCTAGCTAGCTAGCTCAAGCTCAAGCTAGCTAGCTAGCTCAAGCTCAAGCTAGCTAGCTAGCTC
>NW_027452504.1:0-15000 GCF_964194025.1 Convolutriloba macropyga | reverse complement strand
ACAACTCTACTCATAGGAATGAGCCATTATGACTGGTATCGAAAATGACCTTTACAGGATTTTCACCTTCTTTGATGCTACTTTCCAGTAGACATCAGGACAAATTCACCAGTCTAGCATCAAACCATACCGGACACCGAGAAATGTTGCCATTTCTCTTCCCGATGAGCTTTTCCCTGTTCATTCGCCATTACTAAGGGATTCTCAGTTGATTTCTTTTCCTCCCCTTACTGATATGCTTAAGTTAAGGGGGTTCTCTCGCCCAATTCAGGTTATGTAGTTGATTGTCTCTTAATTGGTTCACTGACCAATATGAGACAGAAACCGATTCAGCAGTTTTGTTCGCTACTACTATCAAACACAGGTCGAAGTTTCCATTCAGTCATTAATTCCAACTTTCAAATGTTGTTGTTTCAGCTTTCGCTTACTAGAAGCAACATAATACTCGCTGCAATACAGACCTCGGGAAACCCTCACCGTGAATAAGGTTCACTCACATATTTCACTACATTTTGCGTGGGATTGGAGATGAGGCTACTCGTTCTTGCTCAGTACTAGGCTGAAAATTAACGAAACTTCGTTACAAACGTTCACATGTTGATGTTTCCGCTTTCGCGTACTCGAAACAACATAATACTAGTCTTTGTAATTTAGTTTCATAATTTCAACTGTTCTCATGCAGAATTTTTGCTCATTCTTATCCCAAATTTTGACCTGGCTACTAGTTACACTCCTTGTACTTATTGCAAAATGACCACAAATTTCAACAGCTTTCACATGTTGCTGTTTCGGCTTTCGCTTACTACAGTCAACATAATACTCGTTGCAAAATAAGTGCTCGGCATCTGCAATTTTCCAAAGACGAAGTTTCGCCAGTTCAATTTTCGCTCGCCAATTATGGCTACTAATTCACACGGTACTGAGCTCAACAACATTAAATTTGTTCAGCAAGACTTTCACATGTTGATGTTTTGGCTTTCGCCTACTAGAAGCAACATAATACTCGTCTTGTTAGCTCATTCAATGAGAATAGCTTTTCCCGTTGAGAATTTTTGCCTTCAATTGGCGTTGTAGTGAGTTTGGCTACTCAGATCACCAAATACTTGTGACAATTCGAACCAGAAATGTTTTCAATTTTCACATGCTGATGTTTCGGATTCAACCTACTAGAAGCAGCATAATACTTGTATTCAACAATTTCTGTATCAAATCCCAGTTTTCTCTGGTGCATCTTTGCCAAACTATTCCAAACTGCCTGAGTCTGAATACCAATTACAGGTACTAGTAAATGCACGTTACTAAGGACTATATAGTTCTAGGTTACTGTACACAACGACGTTCACATGTTGATGTTTCAGCTGCCGCTTACTAGAAACAACATAATACTTATCGTGCATACCTTTCCATAACTTGTCCTTTTCAGATGCATTAGTTTCCCTTTGTCTTGGCTTCTACAGTCAGACTGGCTACTAGTAACAGCACAGTACTAATCACATATCGTTCTACAGTTTGCAGACAACTTTCACATGTTGATGTTTC
Organism: Convolutriloba macropyga; assembly: GCF_964194025.1. Classification (NCBI taxonomy): domain Eukaryota; kingdom Metazoa; phylum Xenacoelomorpha; order Acoela; family Convolutidae; genus Convolutriloba; species Convolutriloba macropyga. The sequence goes on along the minus strand of NW_027452504.1, from coordinate 13,461 downwards.
AGCTTTCGCCTACTAGAAACAACATAATACTCGCTGTATACATTTGTAGTTCTCTATGTAACTTTCATGTGAAGAAGTTTCGCCAGTCTTTTTGACTGTCTCAAATCTGAGTCATGCTTAGGCTACTAGTTGCTTCATAGTACTTATCGCCTCGAGATCATTGAACAAAACTTGATTTTCACATGTTGCTGTTTCAGCTTCCGCTTACTAGAAACAACATAATACTAGTCTCATTAAGTTCCGTCTCTTTGCAATTTTCTTATGAAGAAAATTCGCCATCACAATGACTCCAGCAGTTCTTGATCAAGGAATGCAATCATTGATCAGAATGCTATTATTTGAATCGGTTCTGCTTTAAGTGTTCCAATTTTATTGGAAGCACCAACAATAGAACATCAATGTGTTCAATCGAGAGTTATATAACCCTGAATCGGACGCAGTCAACAGCCGAAGCCGAGACCGCCTTTTGCGTTAGAGAGGTCGGTAAACAAATCTTGCGATTCATACCGAATTAACACATATAGCTGTGCTCCTCTTCGTAAAGCGAGCCAAGTGATCCCCTGTTGAAGGATGTATTTGGACCAATCTAGTAGCATTTGGTTTCCAACAAGCTCTCCCAAGTTAGCTTACTTATTGGGCTTTTCAACCAATTCGGTTGGCTACAAGCATCATCAAAGTACTAGCCACAGTTTGATCGCAAAATTCTACGACTTTCACATGTTGATGTTTCGGCTTGCGCTTAGCCTACTATAAGCAACATAATACTAGTCATGTCATAGAGCGTGATCAGCTTGTGACGTTCTCATGATGAAGTTTCACCAACAGTGTCTCACTTCGAGCTTAAATCCAGCTACTAGTAACTACACAGTACTGACTGCAACGATAACTTTTATCTATACCTTTCACATGCTGCGCTTTCGGCCAGGGCCTACTAACGTCAACATAATACTCGATATAAACTTTTGTTCATGATGCAGCTTCCCCATGCAGAAGTTTCGCCTTCAAATGCTCTCTTGGCCATATGACGTAAGAAAAGGTTACTAGTAACATCACAGTACTAGCCACAGTTTGATTGCAAAATTCTACGACTTTCACATGTTGATGTTTCGGCTTGCGCTTAGCCTACTAGAAGCAACATAATACTAGTCATATCATAGAGCGTGATCAGCTTGTGACGTTCTCATGATGAAGTTTCACCAACAGTGTCTCATTTCGAGCTTAAATCCAGCTACTAGTAACTACACAGTACTGACTGCAACGCTAACTTTTATCTATACCTTTCACATGCTGCGCTTTCGGCCAGGGCCTACTAACGTCAACATAATACTCGATATAAACTTTTGTTCATGATGCAGCTTCCCCATGCAGAAGTTTCGCCTTCAAATGCTCTCTTGGCCATATGACGTAACACAAGGTTACTAGTAACATCACAGTACTAGCCACAATTTGATCGCAAAATTCTACGACTTTCACATGTTGATGTTTCGGCTTGCGCTTAGCCTACTAGAAGCAACATAATACTAGTCATATCATGGAGCGTGATCAGCTTGTGACGTTCTCATGATGAAGTTTCACCAACAGTGTCTCATTTCGAGCTTAAATCCAGCTACTAGTAACTACACAGTACTGACTGCAACGATAACTTTTATCTATACCTTTCACATGCTGCGCTTTCGGCCAGGGCCTACTAATGTCAACATAATACTCGATATAAACTTTTGTTCATGATGCAGCTTCCCCATGCAGAAGTTTCGCCTTCAAATGCTCTCTTGGCCATATGACGTAACACAAGGTTACTAGTAACATCACAGTACTAGCCACAATTTGATCGCAAAATTCTACGACTTTCACATGTTGATGTTTCGGCTTGCGCTTAGCCTACTAGAAGCAACATAATACTAGTCATATCATAGAGCTTGATCAGCTTGTGACATTCTCATGATGAAGTTTCACCAACAGTGTCTCATTTTGAGCTTAAATCCAGCTACTAGTAACTACACAGTACTGACTGCAACAATAACTTTTATCTATACCTTTCACATGCTGCGTTTTCGGCCAAGGCCTACTAACGTCAACATAATACTCGATATAAAATTTTGATCATGATGCAGCTTTCCCATGCAGAAGTTTCGCCTTCAAATGCTCTCTTGGCCATATGACGGAACACCAGGTTACTAGTAACATCACAGTACTAGCCACAGTTTGATTGCAAAATTCTACGACTTTCACATGTTGATGTTTCGGCTTGCGCTTAGCCTACTAGAAGCAACATAATACTAGTCATATCATAGAGCGTGATCAGCTTGTGACGTTCTCATGATGAAGTTTCACCAATAGTGTTTCATTCGAATTGGTTCTGCTTTAAGCTCTCCAATTGTTTTGGATGAACCAGTTTTGCCCTTCGAAGCCACTTTTGTGAGCTTTTGTGGGTCTTTACCAAGAGGATATACCTCAAGGCCTCTTTCAATTCCTTTAAGTTCTTTCAACTCCTTTACAGTTTCTAGGTTCACATAGCTGCAAACCTTATTTCTAGTTTTAAGTCTGGCCAACTTGGGGAGAGTTGGTGCAGACCGTGACCAATTCTAGTAGGATGCCACAACAAGAATGTGATCAACTTAGCTTGTCGATGAACCTGCCCCACATTCAAACAACTCTATCGCCTTTTCCTCGTATAGTTATATGCGAGGGCCTCTCATAGAGAGCGCTGTTAGCAACCTTTTCCACATAGACGATAAAGTTGTGAGTGTTTTGCACATGGCTGTTGTCATCACCACGTGACGAGTCAACTCAGCTTGACTCTCTACACTCCGACAAGCTTTGCACATACGCCTTTAGTTCAGTATGTGTCTTTAATCTGACTCCGGTGCCTCAAGCCGGAAAAATTGTCAGATTATGATCATTATCGGTTAGTCATCCCGATGCAAGATCGTATCGTACTGTCTTTGTCTACCTCCAGATTCCGAAGAACAGGAGGAGACTCTCCCAGACCTACATATCTGGGAGAATGTTCAGAGGGCGAGAAGCTGTGGATTACTCTCCCCTAAGAACTGACTAAACTTTACCCTCGTCCAAGGTAAGTTTATTTTAGCTAGCCTTCTATGTAAAGGATCTGAGGCTAAGCTGTGTTTTTTCGAGCCTTTGGCTCGGAGCAAGTTCAGTGGGCGCCCCGAGTAGCTCAACTCTTTCCCACTGAACAGCGCAACGCTCTGTCACTCGCTGGGATTTTTGCGTGTCGGTTCTAACCACGCGACTTGTGGACCTTTTTAGGCCTTTCTCATTCACAAGTCTATAGCTGGGCTTCTATAACCCAGCTTCTGAGATCTAGATAGCTGCAGTTCTGCTAGGCTGCTTTTGCTAACTAGTCTCCCTTTAAGCAGTCCCTTGCCATGACTGCTGAACTATGTATCCACACAAGTAGTTTTTGAGCTCGATACATAATTCGAGATTGGTTGCCAAGCAATCTCTAGCGACAGAGCGTCATGCGCACTACAGACATGGCCTCTACCAGCAGCCATGCCCGAAGGAATCAATCACTGATCCTTCCGCAGGTTCCCCTACGGAAACCTTGTTACGACTTTTACTTCCTCTAGACAATTAAGCTCGATCCGCTTCATCCCGTTGCCGGAGACCGAAGTCCCAACAGTAGGAATTTGCAATTCTTGCTTAACTATCCAATCAGTAGTAGCGACGGGCGGTGTGTACAAAGGGCAGGGACGTAATCCCTATGAGTTGTTGACTCATAAGTACCAGGAATTCCTGGTTCACGTCTGCAAGTTACAACAGACGATCCCCTTGAAGCGCTGTACTTTTCTCTGATTGCCCAGTCCATTTCGGACCAAGGGCTGAGTACTCAATCTAAAAGTACACAGTGTAGCGCGCGTGCAGTCCAGAACATCTAAGGGCATCACAGACCTGTTATAGCCTCACTTCATCTGCGGTATTTAATTCCGCATAGTTCCTCTAAGAAGTGTTTGAATTCACATATAGTGAATTTCATTATTTAGATGGAGAAGATCTCGTTCGTTATCGGAATTAACCAGACAGATCACTCCACTAACTAAGAACGGCCATGCACCACCGCCCATATAATCATGAAAGATATTCAATCTGTCAATCCTTAAGATGTCTGGACCGGGTGAGTTTTCCCGTGTTGAGTCAAATTAAGCCGCAGGCTCCACTCCTGGTGGTGCCCTTCCGTCAATTCCTTTAAGTTTCGATTTTGCAACCATACTTCCCCCGGAACCAATAAACTTTGGTTTCCCGGTTAATCTCTTGCCAAGTCAAGATCGACTTTGACAAATTGTAGGTTGGTATAGTTTATGGTCAGAATTACGAGGGTATCTAATCCTCTTCAATACTCTGACTTTCGTTCTTGATTAATGAAAACATTCTTGGCAAATGCTTTCGCAGTAGTTTGTCTTGCCACGATCCAAGAATTTCACCTCTAACGTAGCAATACAAATGCCCCCGTCTGTTCCTTTCAATCATTACCGCACTCAGCCAACCGGCATCAATCGAGTAGCGGGTCATTCTCCATTATTCCATGCTTTATTATTCGATCCCAAAGGATGCTTTGAACACTCTAATTTTCTCAGGGTGAAAACACCGTTTCCACAGTTCGTCACATTTAAGTGCAAACTATTTCTTCGATGCGAAGGATGAGCGGAACGAGTCAACAGATTTAACTGAAGACCATGTTGCCGTTCTACTCAAACAGATCCAACTATGAGCTTTTTAAACGCAGCAACTATTGCATACGCTTGTAGAGGCTGGTATTACCGCGGCTGCTGGCACCAGACTTGCCCTCTACTCGTTCATCAATGGAGCTTTTAAGTCCATTCCATTCTGATTACAAACCATAAAGGTTCATATCATTATTTCTAGTCACTACCTCCTCGTGCGGAGAGTGGGTAATTTGCGTGCCTGCTGCCTTCCTTGGATGTGGTAGCCGTTTCTAAGGCTCCCTCTCCGGAATCGAACCCTGATTCCCCGTTACCCGTCACAACCATGGTAGTCCGTTACACTACCATCATAGGTTGATAGGTCAGAAATTCGGAAGTTCCGTCCCCAAGCCGAAGCTATCTGGGATCTTTCAGTTACTAGGACTCATCACGGGATGTGTCTGTACTTAGCAAATCACCCGGTGTAGTCTTGTAAAAGTCTCCGACAGTGTCGGACAATCAGCATGCATTAGCTGCAGGGTTACCGCAGTTATTCATTTAGCTTGCAAATCAACTAATAGATAGTAACTGATTTAATGAGCCATTCGCTGTTCCACTTTTTCAAGCTTCGCTTGCACATGCATGGCTTAGTCTTTCAGACAAGCATATGGCAACTGACAGGATCAATCAGTTTAATTGTACTTTGAACAATCTTTCGATTTGTTCGAATTTAGAAAGACATAGCCTTGCGGCCTCGTCAATCTTGCTTTGAGCTTTTTAAATCACGAAGAGTTTCAATGCATGCTTTGGCATGGCTACTAGTTACTACACAGTACTCTACACACTTAGAGTTACCCACGATTACACATTTCACATGCTGATGTTTCGGCTCGCGCGTACTAGAAACAGCATAATACTATGTGTACTGGTAGATAGCGCTCTGTGAGCATTTCCCATGAGCAGGTTTTGCCCTCCAAATCTCTGTTCTACTGTTACCAATACCGGCTAACAACTGTATCATACTAGGGAGAATTGACTCATGATTTAAAAACCAGATGTTCACATGTCGATGTTTCGGCTCTCGCCTACTAGAAACAACATAATACTAGTCTGTTAAAAATCTCAATCACGCCGCCTCTTCAGATACAGAAGTTTTACCTTTTATTGGTTAGAGAACAGCTTTCCAGCTGTCGACATGGTTACTAGTAACAACACCGTACTCAACACAAAAACTTTTCAACTTCACAACTTTCACATGCTGATGTTTCTGCTTTCGCATACTAGAAACAGCATAATACTTATTGTTTTGTCAAGTAATTTGTGTGTCTTTCCCATGTGAAGTTTCACCGGTCAACAATGTTTCCCTGACCAATTACGGCTACTAGTAGCTGTATAATACTAGGGAAAATGATTGAGGATTTAATATCAGATTTTCACATGTTGATGTTTCGGCTTTCGCCTACTAGAAACAACATAATACTAGTCTGCTAAGAAATCTCGCTCAAATTGCCTTTTCACATACAGAAGTTTCACCTTCTATTGGTTAGAGAACAGTTCTCAGCTGTCGACATGGTTACTAGTAACAACATCGTACTCAACACAAAAATTCTTCAACTTCACAACTTTCACATGCTGATGTTTCTGCTTTCGCGTACTAGAAACAGCATAATACTTATTGCTTTGTCAAGAAGTGTGTGTGTCTTTCCCATGCGAAAGTTTCACCGGTCAGCAATAATTGCCGTGTCCAATTAAGGTTACTCATAGCTGTATAATACTAGGGAAAATGATTGAGGATTTAATATCAGATTTTCACATGTTGATGTTTCGGCTTTCGCCTACTAGAAACAACATAATACTAGTCTGCTAATAAATCTCGCTCAAATTGCCTTTTCACATACAGAAGTTTCACCTCTTCTTGGTCACTGTACAGATGATGCTGTCTGTTCTTTATTTGGTTCTGCTTATTATAAGGAGGGGCATCACTCCTTCCTCCTTGGTTTGCATGCATTAAGCCTGCTTTGTGAAAAGCGTATCTTTCTAGCTTTTCTTCGCCTTACTCGAGTAGGACGATACAATCCAGACATTAGTCAGTCTTGGTGTAAAGTCACTGAGTATTATTCGGTTCTGCTTTATTCAGCAATATGCTGTATAATTGTTGTAATTTGCGAACATATTTGTTCTCAGTTCCGAACTACTAGCGACGACAGATTACCAGCGGTCATGAGCCATCAAGGTAGTTCTTTGGTGCATCAAGTAGAGAGGTGCCATCAAACAACACTTCCCTAATAATGCTACACACATAGAATTTGCTACAGTGCAGCTTTTTACTTTGCAAAATTTGCGCACAAATTTTGCATAGAATAAATGTTTTATCAAGATTTTTAGATCCCCTCCCTTGAGAGAACGTTACTCCTTTAAGTGAACACCCCGCGGCGTCCTGTTGTTATTGCTTATAACCATTTCGCAAGCCGGAGGCATAATGCACTACGCAAGCCGCTACTTTGGCACAGAGGCACCTAGTTTTACACCCGGGACTTCAGGTGGCCCAGTTTTACACCCAGTACAGCGGTGCCAGTTGGTAACCCGGTGGATCCTCGGAGACCAGACATGATCATAGATCAAACCCGATGTATGCTACTCCTGAACGTATAGTATCTCCACTGTGCAATGAAATTATCGTTCGTTTCGGGCCTTCCTATACGTTCAGCAGACAATCGCTAGGAATTCACCTCGTGACCCGTGGTGACCACACTGGATTTCAAGTTTATTGATTTGGACAGACCTGTCATTTATTTTGCTTTTCAGCTTCAGTTCTGCTCGATCTAGCTTGCCTAAGGCTTGATCTCGCTTTGCTCACCCCTGTAGGAGCCTCTACTAGTACCACTCGGAGTAATGGGGAATCCACCAGACCTAATCGATGAATGCCATCAAACAACAAACATCATACCCGGCTTCATCAGGCATATTTTATTACTTCCGAGAGGTACTTTAGTATCAGATCTTTCTCCATGCCTCTTATGAGGACCCGTCAGACCTTTCGGTTTATCGTTTAGCTTCAGTCCTGCTCGATCTAGCTTTCCCAAGGCTCGATCTAGCTCTATTCGCCCCACTAGAGGGCTCTCTAAGACCCCTCGGTCTTAGTGTTAGCTCCGGTACTGCTCGGTCGTGCTTGCTGAAGGCCCGACCCAGCTTTAGTTAGATTCTCGTACTTTCTCTTGGCCTCTCTAGGAGGACCAGACAGACCTCTCGGTCTATCGTTTAGCTTCAGTCCTGCTCGATCTAGCTTGCCCAAGGCTTGATCAAGCTCTATTCGCCCCGCTAGAGGGCTCTCTAAGACCCCTCGGTCTTAGTGTTATCTTCTGTAATGCCTAACCAAGCTTACTACAGGCCTTGGTCAGGTCTTTATCGGTCACCGATTAGTAACAGACCAATCATAGGGCCTTCCACCCTATCCGGGTTGAGGTCTTTAGTCCAGCCATATTTTGACAAGACACCTCTCCCTAATAATGCCCCACACATAGAATTACTGTCCATGCAGTATTTAACTTGTGTTTTTTTCTAAAATTTGATTTTCACTTTTTGGAGGTTCATTTGCTCCTCTGACACTCTTTCAGCTTCAATCTTACTCGATCTAGCTTTCCCAAGGCTCGATCTAGCTCTATTCGCCCCACTAGAGGGCTCTCTAAGACACTTCGGTCTTAGTGTTAGCTCCGGTCTTGCTCAATCGTGCTTGCTGAAGGCGCGATCAAGCTTTAGTTAGCTTCTCGTACTTCCTCTTGGCCTCTCTAGGAGGACCAGACAGACCTCTCGGTCTATCGTTTAGCTTCAGTCCTGCTCGATCTAGCTTTCCCAAGGCTCGATCTAGCTCTATTCGCCCTGCTAGAGGGCTCTCTAAGACCCCTCGGTCTTAGTGTTAGCTCCGGTACAGCTCGGTCGTGCTTGCTGAAGGCCCGATCAAGCTTTAGTTAGATTCTCGTACTTTCTCTTGGCCTCTCTAGGAGGACCAGACAGACCTCTCGGTCTATCGTTTAGCTTCAGTCCTGCTTGATCTAGCTTTCCCAAGGCTCGATCTAGCTCTATTCGCCCTGCTAGAGGGCTCTCTAAGACCCCTCGGTCTTAGTGTTAGCTCCGGTACAGCTCGGTCGTGCTTGCTGAAGGCCCGATCAAGCTTTAGTTAGCTTCTCGTACTTTCTCTTGGCCTCTCTAGGAGGACCAGACAGACCTCTCGGTCTATCGTTTAGCTTCAGTCCTGCTCGATCTAGCTTTCCCAAGGCTCGATCTAGATCTATTCGCCCTGCTAGAGGGCTCTCTAAGACCCCTCGGTCTTAGTGTTAGCTCCGGTACAGCTCGGTCGTGCTTGCTGAAGGCCTGATCAAGCTTTAGTTAGCTTCTCGTACTTTCTCTTGGCCTCTCTAGGAGGACCAGACAGACCTTTCGGTCTCTTGCTTAGCTTCAGTCCTGCTCGATCTAGCTTTCCCAAGGCTCGATCTAGCTCTATTCGCCCCGCTAGAGGGCTCTCTAAGACCCCTCGGTCTTAGTGTTAACTCCTGTAATGCCTAACCAAGCTTACTACAGGCCTTGGTCAGGTCTTTATCGGTCACCGATTAGTAACAGACCGATCATGGGGCCTTCCACCCTATCCGGGTTGAGGTCTTTAGTCCAGCCATATTTTGACAAGACACCTCCCCCTAATAATGCCCCACACATAGAAATACTGTCCATGCAGTATTTAACTTGTGTTTTTTCTAAAATTTGATTTTCACTTTTTGGAGGTTCATTTGCTCCTCTGACACTCTTTCAGCTTCAATCTTACTCGATCTAGCTTTCCCAAGGCTCGATCTAGCTCTATTCGCCCCACCAGAGGGCTCTCTAAGACACTTCGGTCTTAGTGTTAGCTCCGGTCTTGCTCAATCGTGCTTGCTGAAGGCGCGATCAAGCTTTAGTTAGCTTCTCGTACTTTCTCTTGGCCTCTCTAGGAGGACCAGACAGACCTCTCGGTCTATCGTTTAGCTTCAGTCCTGCTCGATCTAGCTTTCCCAAGGCTCGATCTAGCTCTATTCGCCCCGCTAGAGGGCTCTCTAAGACCCCTCGGTCTTAGTGTTAGCTCCGGTACAGCTCGGTCGTGCTTGCTGAAGGCCCGATCAAGCTTTAGTTGGCTTCTCGTACTTTCTCTTGGCCTCTCTAGGAGGACCAGACAGACCTCTCGGTCTCTTGCTTAGCTTCAGTCCTGCTCGATCTAGCTTGCCCAAGGCTTGATCAAGCTCTATTCGCCCCGCTAGAGGGCTCTCTAAGACCCCTCGGTCTTAGTGTTAGCTCCGGTACAGCTCGGTCGTGCTTGCTGAAGGCCCGATCAAGCTTTAGTTAGCTTCTCGTTTTTTCTCTTGGCCTCTCTAGGAGGACCAGACAGACCTCTCGGTCTATCGTTTAGCTTCAGTCCTGCTCGATCTAGCTTTCCCAAGGCTCGATCTAGCTCTATTCGCCCCGCTAGAGGGCTCTCTAAGACCCCTCGGTCTTAGTGTTAGCTCCGGTACAGCTCGGTCGTGCTTGCTGAAGGCCCGATCAAGCTTTAGTTGGCTTCTCGTACTTTCTCTTGGCCTCTCTAGGAGGACCAGACAGACCTCTCGGTCTATCCTTTAGCTTCAGTCCTGCTCGATCTAGCTTTCCCAAGGCTCGATCTAGCTCTATTCGCCCCGCTAGAGGGCTCTCTAAGACCCCTCGGTCTTAGTGTTATCTCCTGTAATGCCTAACCAAGCTTACTACAGGCCTTGGTCAGGTCTTTATCGGTCACCGATTAGTAACAGACCGATCATAGGGCCTTCCACCCTATCTGGGTTGAGGTCTTTAGTCCAGCCATATTTTGACAAGACACCTCCCCCTAATAATGCCCCACACATAGAATTACTGTTTATGCAGCTTTTCACTTGTGAAATTTTTAATTTTCGCAATTATTATAGAATAAGTGTTTGCGCAGCTTTTCATAGGTCGAGCTCTAGCTAGCTAGCTCAAGCTAGCTAGCTAGCTCAAGCTCAAGCTATCTAGCTCAAGCTCAAGCCAGCTAGCTCAAGCTCAAGCTAGCTAGCTAGCTCAAGCTCAAGCTAGCTAGCTAGCTCAAGCTCAAGCTAGCTAGCTCAAGCTCAAGCTAGCTAGCTCAAGCTCAAGCTAGCTAGCTAGCTCAAGCTCAAGCTCAAGCTAGCTAGCTCAAGCTCAAGCTCAAGCTAGCTAGCTAGCTCAAGCTCAAGCTAGCTAGCTAGCTCAAGCTCAAGCTAGCTAGCTAGCTCAAGCTCAAGCTAGCTAGCTCAAGCTCAAGCTCAAGCTCAAGCTAGCTAGCTAGCTCAAGCTAGCTAGCTAGCTCAAGCTCAAGCTAGCTAGCTAGCTCAAGTTCAAGCTAGCTAGCTAGCTCAAGCTCAAGCTAGCTAGCTAGCTCAAGCTCAAGCTAGCTAGCTCAAGCTCAAGCTAGCTAGCTCAAGCTCAAGCTCAAGCTAGCTAGCTAGCTCAAGCTCAAGCTCAAGCTAGCTAGCTAGCTCAAGTTCAAGCTAGCTAGCTAGCTCAAGCTCAAGCTAGCTAGCTCAAGCTCAAGCTAGCTAGCTCAAGCTCAAGCCTAGCTAGCTCAAGCTCAAGCTCAAGCTAGCTAGCTAGCTCAAGCACAAGCTAGCTAGCTAGCTCAAGCTCAAGCTGCTAGCTAGCTCAAGCTCAAGCTAGCTAGCTCAAGCTCAAGCTAGCTAGCTAGCTCAAGCTCAAGCTCAAGCTAGCTAGCTCAAGCTCAAGCTCAAGCTAGCTAGCTAGCTCAAGCTCAAGCTAGCTAGCTAGCTCAAGCTCAAGCTCAAGCTAGCTAGCTCAAGCTCAAGCTCAAGCTAGCTAGCTAGCTCAAGCTCAAGCTGGCTAGCTAGCTCAAGCTCAAGCTAGCTAGCTAGCTCAAGCTCAAGCTAGCTAGCTCAAGCTCAAGCTCAAGCTCAAGCTAGCTAGCTAGCTCAAGCTAGCTAGCTAGCTCAAGCTCAAGCTAGCTAGCTAGCTCAAGTTCAAGCTAGCTAGCTAGCTCAAGCTCAAGCTAGCTAGCTAGCTCAAGCTAGCTAGCTAGCTCAAGCTCAAGCTAGCTAGCTAGCTCAAGTTCAAGCTAGCTAGCTAGCTCAAGCTCAAGCTAGCTAGCTAGCTCAAGCTCAAGCTAGCTAGCTCAAGCTCAAGCTAGCTAGCTCAAGCTCAAGCTAGCTAGCTAGCTCAAGCTCAAGCTCAAGCTAGCTAGCTCAAGCTCAAGCTCAAGCTAGCTAGCTAGCTCAAGCTCAAGCTAGCTAGCTAGCTCAAGCTCAAGCTAGCTAGCTAGCTCAAGCTCAAGCTAGCTAGCTAGCTCAAGCTCAAGCTAGCTAGCTCAAGCTCAAGCTAGCTAGCTCAAGCTCAAGCTAGCTAGCTAGCTCAAGTTCAAGCTAGCTAGCTAGCTCAAGCTCAAGCTAGCTAGCTAGCTCAAGCTCAAGCTAGCTAGCTCAAGCTCAAGCTAGCTAGCTAGCTCAAGCTCAAGCTAGCTAGCTAGCTCAAGCTCAAGCTAGCTAGCTCAAGCTCAAGCTAGCTAGCTCAAGCTCAAGCTAGCTAGCTCAAGCTCAAGCTCAAGCTAGCTAGCTAGCTCAAGCACAAGCTTGCTAGCTAGCTCAAGCTCAAGCTAGCTAGCTCAAGCTCAAGCTAGCTAGCTCAAGCTCAAGCTAGCTAGCTCAAGCTCAAGCTCAAGCTAGCTAGCTCAAGCTCAAGCTCAAGCTAGCTAGCTAGCTCAAGCTCAAGCTAGCTAGCTCAAGCTCAAGCTAGCTAGCTCAAGCTCAAGCTAGCTAGCTAGCTCAAGCTCAAGCTCAAGCTAGCTAGCTCAAGCTCAAGCTAGCTAGCTAGCTCAAGCTCAAGCTAGCTAGCTAGCTCAAGTTCAAGCTAGCTAGCTAGCTCAAGCTCAAGCTAGCTAGCTAGCTCAAGCTCAAGCTAGCTAGCTCAAGCTCAAGCTAGCTAGCTCAAGCTCAAGCTAGCTAGCTAGCTCAAGCTCAAGCTCAAGCTAGCTAGCTCAAGCTCAAGCTCAAGCTAGCTAGCTAGCTCAAGCTCAAGCTAGCTAGCTAGCTCAAGCTCAAGCTAGCTAGCTCAAGCTCAAGCTAGCTAGCTAGCTCAAGCTCAAGCTCAGCTAGCTAGCTAGCTCAAGCTCAAGCTAGCTAGCTCAAGCTCAAGCTCAAGCTAGCTCAAGCTCAAGCTCAAGCTAGCTAGCTAGCTCAAGCACAAGCTAGCTAGCTAGCTCAAGCTCAAGCTAGCTAGCTCAAGCTCAAGCTAGCTAGCTCAAGCTCAAGCTAGCTAGCTCAAGCTCAAGCTCAAGCTAGCTAGCTAGCTCAAGCTCAAGCTAGCTAGCTCAAGCTCAAGCCAAGCTCAAGCTAGCTAGCTCAAGCTCAAGCTCAAGCTAGCTAGCTCAGCTCAAGCTCAAGCTAGCTAGCTAGCTCAAGCTCAAGCTAGCTAGCTAGCTCAAGCTCAAGCTAGCTAGCTAGCTCAAGCTCAAGCTCAAGCTCAAGCTAGCTAGCTAGCTCAAGCTAGCTAGCTAGCTCAAGCTCAAGCTAGCTAGCTAGCTCAAGTTCAAGCTAGCTAGCTAGCTCAAGCTCAAGCTAGCTAGCTAAGCTCAAGCTCAAGCTAGCTAGCCAGCTCAAGCTAGCTAGCTAGCTCAAGCTCAAGCTAGCTAGCTAGCTCAAGCTCAAGCTCAAGCTAGCTAGCTCAAGCTCAAGCTCAAGAAGCTAGCTCAGCTCAAGCTCAAGTCAAGCTAGCAGCTCAAGTCAAGCTCAGCTAGCTAGTGACAAGCTCA
>NW_027452503.1:0-64769 GCF_964194025.1 Convolutriloba macropyga | reverse complement strand
AATGCGTCACTTTTGAAGAAATTGGGAATTTTTTGAAATGTTGTTCGAGAGTAAAATATTTTATTACAACGAGATATGTGCCCAGAACAAAATATAGCTTGTTTCTGTTTTACGGTGTCCTAGCGTTTGAAAAACCCATTGAAATGAACAGTATATTTTAAGAGTGGAGTTGTGCTTAGTATATAGCTCTACATGTTAGAACCATTAGGTATAATTCGTATTCAAAAATTAAGACTGTTCTCTTGATTTCGCTCTAACTTTTTCTTTAGGAACTATGTCCTTCAAAACCTACTAATTATCAATAGCAGATGTTTTTGATACTAAAAAACTACAGTTTGTACCCAATTGTGTTCTGTAGACAAAAGATTGCTTCTCAATTTTCCTTCTTTCTCCGTTTTCGCTTTTGGGGGATTAAATTGTTAAAATCAAGTGCACGGAGTGTGCTTGGAAGGCCAGATTTGATGAAGTTGAAATATTTTTGAGTTTTTGATTACGTTTTTTCTGAAAAATTTGTCAGGAAATTTTTTTACCTGCCCAGAACAACAATATTATAGCTTGCTTAGTTTTGTGGTTGTCATTGTGGGTTTACAAACCCAGTGCAGTGACCAATTTTGGTTCAAAAAAGGGGATTTGTACTTTTTATTGATTTAGATAATAAATGGATTAGTTATATTGCGTATTCAAAAATTAACAATTTATTTTATTGCTATCTACTTTCATTCTCCAAATTCTGTAACATGCAATTTTATGGAGTTTTTTCATGCACCTGGAAAGCCGTATTTGATGATGATGATTAAAAGTTGCGGAGTTTTTAATTTAGAAAAAAAACATATTTTTTTTTGGTTTTTTTTTTCAATTGTGTTCGTCTGCCCGGGACAAAATCTGTTAGCTTTTGTTAATTTTGTGGTTTCACAGTAATTTGATTTAACCCAGCGCAGTGAGAAGTTTGAGTTTAGAGGGGGACTCGTATTTATTATAAAGGGTTAAAAGGTGGAAAAATTGGGTCTACTTCGTACTGAAAGGTTGACCTTTTTTGTTTATTTCTATTTAACCTGATTTTGTTTGGTTCTCTCTCGTTCAGGACCTGTTGTTTATCAGTAGTTGATGTGTTCGATACTAAAAAGAACTACAGTTTAAGATAATTTTTCTCTGTTAGACAAGAGTTGTCTTTCGTGGGCAAAAATTTATTTTATCTCAAAATGCTTCTCAATTTTGAAGTTGAAATTTTCACCATTTTTTTTTGCTTTTTGGGGGCTTGTTTTGTTAAGTATATTTGTTTGTAAAATGCTGTTGTGCTTGGAAAGCCAGATTTGATGGTTTTGAAAAGTTTTTGATTTTTTTTGTACTGGTTTCTTTTGGGAAATTTTTTTCATCTTCGTTTTTTTCTGCTCAGAACGAAATATGTTAGCTTTTGTTAGTTTTGCGGTTTTATGGCGGTTTGATAAACCCAGTGCAGTGTTTGAAAATGGGTTTAGTAATTATTTTAAATAGTTATGTAGTAGAGGCATTAGGTTTACTTAATATTCAAAAAAGATTTTTTTTGTTCATTTCTCTCTAACTTGATTTTTTGGGTTCCCTGTCATCCAGAAGCTGTTAACCATCGGTAGTAAATGTGTCCGATACTGAGAAGAACTACGGTTTGTAATTAACGGTGTTCTGAAAAAAGAAGATGAGTCTTTCGCGGGCGAAACTTTTTTGATCTCGAAATGCTTCTCAATTCTAAAGTTGAAGAGTTTGATCTTTCCCCCTTTTTCCCACTTTTGGGGGTTGATCTGTTCAAACCAGTTGCACGGCGTGTACTGATGTGATTGGGAGCCAGATTTGACGATTTTGAGAAATTTTTTTTGGAAAATTTTTTTCAACTACGTTTGTCTCACAGAACACAAAATGTTAGTTCTGTGGTGTCATAGGGTTTGATAAACCCGGTGCATTGATCAAATTTGTTTGAAAATGGGTTTAGTACTTATTATAAGGAGTTTTATAGTAGAAGCATTATGTATACTTAGTTTTCAAATATAGGGTTTTTTTGATGATTTCTCTCCACCTTGATCCTATTGGTTTGCTGTCATTCAGGATCTGTTAATAATCGGTAGCATATGTGTCCAATGCTGAAAAGGACTAATTTTTCTAATTCATTGTGTTCTCTAAAAGAAGATTTGTCATTTATGGGCGAAAATTCACCGCTCGCGAAAAACTTCTGAATTTTAAAGTTGAGAAATTCATTCTTTCTCGTTTTTTTTACAATTTTTCAGGCTTGATGTAATAAACCATTTGAAAGGAGTGCGCTGATGTGATTGGGAAGCCAGGTTTGACGATTTCGAAAACGTTAGGAGTTTTTATTTGAAGTTACTTTTTTGGGATTTTTTTAAACTCCGTTTGACTGCCCAGAACAAAATAAGTTAATTTTTTGGTTTCGTAGGGCCTGAAAAACCCAGTCCAGTGACCAATTTCGTTTTAAAAGGGGGTTGGTACTTATTATATAGAGTTATATAGTAAAAGCATTAGATATACTTAGTACTCAAAAATAGAGATGTTTTGTTGATTTTCTCCAACTTGATATTATTGGTTCACTGTCATTTAGGATCTCTTCACTATCGGTAGCATATGTGTCCAATGCTGAAAAGGTTTACAGTTTCTAATTAATTGTGTTCTCTAAAAGAGGATGTGTCATTCGTGGGCAAAAATTCACCGCTTTCGAATGGCTTCTGAATTTTAGAGTTGAGAAAATCATTCTTTCTCGTTGTTTATCCGTTTTGAAGCTTGATGTAATAAAAACAGTTGAAAGGAGTGCGCTGAGGTGATTGGGAAGCCAGGTTTGAAGATTTCTAAAAACTTAAGAGTTTTTATTTGAAAAAACTACATTTTTTCAACTCCGTTTGACTGCCCAGAACAAAATAGTTTAGTTTTGTGGTGTCATAGGGTCTGAAAAACCCAGTGCAGTGATCAATTTTGATTTAAAAGGGGGGTTGGTACTTATTATATAGAGTTATATAGTAAAAGCATTAGGTTTGGGTATACTTAGGACTGAAAAAGAGAGGTTTTTTTGTTGATTTTATTCTGACTTGATTTTTTTTGTTCCCTGTTGTTCCAGATCTGTTAATTATCGGTTGTATATGCGTCCGATACTCAAAAGAACTACGGTTTGTAATTAACGGTGGTCTGAAAAAAGAAGATGAGTCTTTCGCGGGCGAAACTTTTTTGATCTCGAAAAGCTTCTCAATTCTAAAGTTGAAGAGTTTGATCTTTCCTCCTTTTTCCCACTTTTGGGGGTTGATCTGTTCAAACCAGTTGCACGGCGTGTACTGATGGGATTGGGAAGCCACATTTGACGATTTTGAAAAAAAATTTTTGTGGAAAATTTTTTTCAACTACGTTTGTCTCACAGAACAAAAAAATGTTAGTTCTGTGGTGTCATAGGGTTTGATAAACACGGTGCATTGATCAATTTTGTTTGAAAATGGGTTTAGTACTTATTATAAGGAGTTTTATAGTAGAAGCATTAAGTATACTTAGTATTCAAAAATAGGGGTTTTTTTGTTGATTTCTCTCCACCTTGATCCTAATGGTTCGCTATCATTCAGGATCTGTTAATAATCGGTAGCATATGTGTCCAATGCTGAAAAGGACTAAATTTTCTAATTTATTGTGTTCTCTAAAAGAAGATTTGTCATTCGTGGGCGAAAATTCACTGCTTGTGAAAAACATCTGAAATTTAAAGTTGAGAAATTCATTCTTTCTCGTTTTTTTTTTTACAATTTTTCAGGGTTGATGTAATAAAACCATTTGAAATGAGTGCGCTGATGTGATTGGGAAGCCAGATTTGACGATTTCGAAAAGGTTACGAGTTTTTATTTGAAGAAGTTACTTTTTTGGGATTTTTTTAAACTACTTTTGACTGCCCAGAACAAAATAGGTTAATTTTGTGGTTTCGTAGGGTCTGAAAAACCCAGTCCAGTGACCAATTTTGTTTTAAAAGGGGGGTTGGTACTTATTATATAGAGTTATATAGTAAAAGCATTAGATATACTTAGTATTCAAAAAAAGAGGTGTTTTGTTGATTTTCTCCAACTTGATATTATTGGTTCACTGTCATTTAGGATCTCTTCACTATCGGTAGCATATGTGTCCAATGCTGAAAAGGGTTACAGTTTCTAATTAATTGTGTTCTCTAAAAGAAGATGTGTCATTCGTGGGCAAAAATTCACCGCTTTCGAGTGGCTTCTGAATTTTAGAGTTGAGAAATTCATTCTTTCTCGTTGTTTACCCTTTTTGAGGCTTGATGTAATAAAAATAGTTGAAAGGAGTGCGCTGATGTGATTGGGAAGCCAGGTTTGAAGATTTCTAAAAATTTAAGAGTTTTTATTTGGATAAACTACTTTTTTTCAACTCCGTTTGACTGCCCAGAACAAAATTGGTTAGTTTTGTGGTGTCAGAGTGTCTGAAAAACCCAGTGCAGTGATCAATTTTGTTTTAAAAGGAAGGTTGCTACTTATTATATAGAGTTATATAGTAAAAACATTAGGTTTAGGTATACTTAGTACTCAAAAATAGAGGTTTTTTGTTGACTTTACTCTGATTTGATTTTTTTTTGTTCCCTGTCGTTCAAGATCTGTTAATTATCGGTTGTATATGTGTCCGATGCTCAAAGAACTACAGTTTGTACCTAATTGTGGTCTGTAAAACAAGAGATGTCTTTCGTTGCCAGAAATTGCTCTCTCTCTCTCTCAAAATGCTTTTCATTTTCATGTTCAAAATTTTTGTTCTTTTCCGTTTTTTTTTCTTTTCCCTCATTCATTGATATCAAGTGCATGGATGGCACTGATGCGCATAAACTCCAAGGTTTTTTAATATTTTGAAAAAAAAAATGATTTTTTAAAACGTTTGTTTTGTCTTTTTTGAGTTTAGATGTTTTAAGTACTGTAGTTGCTTAGTTTTTGATCAGTTTTTTCATTTTACTGAGTCTTCCTTCATTTGATTTATTGTTGCTATACGTCATTTTAAAAATTTTTTGGTTTTAGGTTTTTTGCATGGGATCATAAGTGGGCCTTCTCGCTGGAAGTCCTGTATAAGGTGTGTACTATGCACATACCGTGCTAGCATCCACTCAAAAAGATCAACATACTGGAACACGCGGTTCATTTGTTGTTTAATAAACTAACGGGAGCTGCATTTTTTTCAACTCCGTTTGAGTGCCCAGAACAAAATACGTTAATTTTGTGGTTTCGTAGGGTCTGAAAAACCCAGTGCAGTGACCAATTTCGTTTTAAAAGGGGGTTGGTACTTATTATATAGAGTTATATAGTAAAAGCATTAGGTTTGGGTATACTTAGGACTGAAAAAGAGAGGTTTTTTTGTTGATTTTATTCTGACTTGATTTTTTTTGTTCCCTGTCGTTCCAGATCTGTTAATTATCGGTTGTATATGCGTCCGATACTCAAAAGAACTACGGTTTGTAATTAACGGTGGTCTGAAAAAAGAAGATGAGTTTTTCGCGGGCGAAACTTTTTTGATCTCGAAATGCTTCCCAATTCTAAAGTTGAAGAGTTTGATCTTTCCCCCTTTTTCCCACTTTTGGGGGTTGATCTGTTCAAACCAGTTGCACGGCGTGTACTGATGGGATTGGGAAGCCACATTTGACGACTTTGAAAAAAAATTTTTTTTTGTGGAAAATTTTTTTCAACTACGTTTGTCTCACAGAACAAAAAATATTAGTTCTGTGGTGTCATAGGGTTTGATAAACACGGTGCATTGATCAATTTTGTTTGAAAATGGGTTTAGTACTCATTATAAGGAGTTTTATAGTAGAAGCATTAAGTATACTTAGTATTCAAAAATAGGGGTTTTTTTGTTGATTTCTCTCCACCTTGATCCTAATGGTTCGCTGTCATTCAGGATCTGTTAATAATCGGTAGCATATGTGTCCAATGCTGAAAAGGACTAAATTTTCTAATTTATTGTGTTCTCTAAAAGAAGATTTGTCATTCGTGGGCGAAAATTCACCGCTTGTGAAAAACATCTGAAATTTAAAGTTGAGAAATTCATTCTTTCTCGTTTTTTTTTACAATTTTTCAGGGTTGATGTAATAAAACCATTTGAAATGAGTGCTCTGATGTGATTGGGAAGCCAGATTTGACGATTTCGAAAAGGTTACGAGTTTTTATTTGAAGAAGTTACTTTTTTGGGATTTTTTTAAACTCCTTTTGACTGCCCAGAACAAAATAGGTTAATTTTGTGGTTTCGTAGGGTCTGAAAAACCCAGTCCAGTGACCAATTTCGTTTTAAAAGGGGGGTTGGTACTTATTATATAGAGTTATATAGTAAAAGCATTAGATATACTTAGTATTCAAAAAAAGAGGTGTTTTGTTGATTTTCTCCAACTTGATATTATTGGTTCACTGTCATTTAGGATCTCTTCACTATCGGTAGCATATGTGTCCAATGCTGAAAAGGGTTACAGTTTCTAATTAATTGTGTTCTATGTGTCTTTCGTGGGCAAAAATTCACCGCTTTCGAGTGGCTTCTGAATTTTAGAGTTGAGAAATTCATTCTTTCTCGTTGTTTACCCTTTTTGAGGCTTGATGTAATAAAAATAGTTGAAAGGAGTGCGCTGATGTGATTGGGAAGCCAGGTTTGAAGATTTCTAAAAATTTAAGAGTTTTTATTTGGAAAAACTACTTTTTTTCAACTCCGTTTGACTGCCCAGAACAAAATTGGTTAGTTTTGTGGTGTCAGAGTGTCTGAAAAACCCAGTGCAGTGATCAATTTTGTTTTAAAAGGGAGGTTGCTACTTATTATATAGAGTTATATAGTAAAAACTTTAGGTTTAGGTATACTTAGTACTCAAAAATAGAGGTTTTTTGTTGACTTTACTCTGATTTGATTTTTTTTTGTTCCCTGTCGTTCAAGATCTGTTAATTATCGGTTGTATATGTGTCCGATGCTGAAAGAACTACAGTTTGTACCTAATTGTGGTCTGTAAAACAAGAGATGTCTTTCGTTGCCAGAAATTACTCTCTCTCTCTCTCTCTCAAAATGCTTTTCATTTTCATGGTCAAAATTTTTGTTCTTTTCCGTTTTTTTTCTTTTCCCTCATTCATTGATATCAAGTGCATGGATGGCACTGATGCGCATAAACTCCAAGGTTTTTTAATATTTTGAAAAAAAATGATTTTTTAAAACGTTTGTTTTGTCTTTTTTGAGTTTAGATGTTTTAAGTACTGTAGTTGCTTAGTTTTTGATCAATTTTTTCATTTTACTGAGTCTTCCTTCATTTGATTTATTGTTGCTATACGTCATTTTAAAAATTTTTTGGTTTTAGGTTTTTTGCATGGGATCATAAGGGGGCCTTCTCGCTGGAAGTCCTGTATAAGGTGTGTACTATGCACATACCGTGCTAGCATCCACTCAAAAAGATCAACATACTGGAACACGCGGTTCATTTGTTGTTTAATAAACTAACGGGAACTGCATTTTTTTCAACTCCGTTTGAGTGCCCAGAACAAAATAGGTTAATTTTGTGGTTTCCTTGGGTCTGAAAAACCCAGTCCAGTGACCAATTTCGTTTTAAAAGGGGGTTGGTACTTATTATATAGAGTTATATAGTAAAAGCATTAGATATACTTAGTACTCAAAAATAGAGGTGTTTTGTTGATTTTCTCCAACTTGATAATGTTGGTTCCTTGTCATTTAGGATCTCTTCAATATCGGTAGCATATGTGTCCAATGCTGAAAAGGACTACAGTTTCTAATTAATTGTGTTCTCTAAAAGAAGATGTGTCATTCGTGGGCAAAAATTCACCGCTTTCGAATGGCTTCTGATTTTTAGAGTTGAGAAATTCATTCTTTCTCGTTTTTTAATTACAAATTTTCAGGCTTGATGTAATAAAACCATTTGAAAGGAGTGCGCTGATGTGATTGGGAAGCCAGGTTTGACGATTTCGAAAAGGTTACGAGTTTTTATTTGAAGAAGGTACTTTTTTGGGATTTATTTAAACTCCGTTTGACTGCCCAGAACAAAATAGGTTAATTTTGTGGTTTCGTAGGGTCTGAAAAACCCAGTCCAGTGACCAATTTTGTTTGAAAAGGGGGTTGGATTTTTTTATATAGAGTTATATAGTAAAAGCATTAGATATACTTAGTACTCAAAAATAGAGGTGTTTTGTTGATTTTCTCCAACTTGATATTATTGGTTCACTGTCATTTAGGATCTCTTCACTATCGGTAGCATATGTGTCCAATGCTGAAAAGGGTTACAGTTTCTAATTAATTGTGTTCTCTAAACGAAGATGTGTCATTCGTGGGCAAAAATTCACCGCTTTCGAATGGCTTCTGAATTTTAGAGTTGAGAAATTCATTCTTTCTCGTTGTTCACCCCTTTTTGAGGCTTAATGTATTAAAAACAGTTGAAAGGAGTGCGCTGATGTGATTGGGAAGCCAGGTTTGAAGATTTCTAAAAATTTAAGAGTTTTTATTTGAAAAAAACTACTTTTTTTCAACTCCGTTTGACTGCCCAGAACAAAATAGGTTAGTTTTGTGGTGTCATAGTGTCTGAAAAACCCAGTGCAGTGATAAATTTTGTTTTAAAAGGTGGGTTGGTACTTATTATATAGAGTTATATTGTAAAAGCATTAGGTTTAGGTATACTTAGTACTCAAAAATAGAGGTTTTTTTTGTTGAATTTACTCTGACTTGATTTTTTTTGTTCCCTGTCGTTCAAGATCTGGTAATTATCGGTTGTATATGTGTCCGATGCTGAAAGAACTAAAGTTTGTACCTAATTGTGGTCTGTAAAACAAGAGTTGTCTTTCGTTGGCAGAAATTGCTCTCTCTCTCTCTCTCAAAATGCTTTTCATTTTCAAGGTCAAAATTTTTGTTCTTTTCCGTTTTTTTTTCTTTTCCCTCATTCATTGATATCAAGTGCATGGATGGCACTGATGCGCATAAACTCCAATGTTTTTTAATATTTTGAAAAAAAAAGATTTTTTAAATTGTTTGTTTTGTCTTTTTTGAGTTTAGATGTTTTAAGTACTGTAGTTGCTTAGTTTTTGATCAGTTTTTTTCATTTTACTGAGTCTTCCTTCATTTGATTTATTGTTGCTATACGTCATTTTAAAAATTTTTTGGTTTTAGGTTTTTTGCATGGGATCATAAGGGGGCCTTCTCGCTGGAAGTCCTGTATAAGGTGTGTACTATGCACA
Source organism: Convolutriloba macropyga (assembly GCF_964194025.1). Taxonomy (NCBI): domain Eukaryota; kingdom Metazoa; phylum Xenacoelomorpha; order Acoela; family Convolutidae; genus Convolutriloba; species Convolutriloba macropyga. The sequence goes on along the minus strand of NW_027452503.1, from coordinate 55,572 downwards.
TACCGTGCTAGCATCCACTCAAAAAGATCAACATACTGAAACACGCGGTTCATTTGTTGTTTAATAAACTAACGGGTGCTGCATTTTTTTCAACTCCGTTTGAGTGCCCAGAACAAAATAGGTTAATTTTGTGGTTTCGTAGGGTCTGAAAAACCCAGTCCAGTGACCAATTTCGTTTTAAAAGGGGGTTGGTACTTATTATATAGAGTTATATAGTAAAAGCATTAGATATACTTGGTACTCAAAAATAGAGGGGTTTTGTTGATTTTCTCCAACTTGATAATGTTGGTTCCTTGTCATTTAGGATCTCTTCAATATCGGTAGCATATGTGTCCAATGCTGAAAAGGACTACAGTTTCTAATTAATTGTGTTCTCTAAAAGAAGATGTGTCATTCGTGGGCAAAAATTCACCGCTTTCGAATGGCTTCTGAATTTTAGAGTTGAGAAATTCATTCTTTCTCGTTTTTTAATTACAAATTTTCAGGCTTGATGTAATAAAACCATTTGAAAGGAGTGCGCTGATGTGATTGGGAAGCCAGGTTTGACGATTTCGAAAAGGTTACGAGTTTTTATTTGAAGAAGGTACTTTTTTGGGATTTATTTAAACTCCGTTTGACTGCCCAGAACAAAATAGGTTAATTTTGTGGTTTCGTAGGGTCTGAAAAACCCATTCCAGTGACCAATTTTGTTTGAAAAGGGGGTTGGATTTTATTATATAGAGTTATATAGTAAAAGCATTAGATATACTTAGTACTCAAAAATAGAGGTGTTTTGTTGATTTTCTCCAACTTGATATTATTGGTTCACTGTCATTTAGGATCTCTTCACTATCGGTAGCATATGTGTCCAATGCTGAAAAGGGTTACAGTTTCTAATTAATTGTGTTCTCTAAACGAAGATGTGTCATTCGTGGGCAAAAATTAACCGCTTTCGAATGGCTTCTGAATTTTAGAGTTGAGAAATTCATTCTTTCTCGTTGTTTACCCCTTTTTGAGGCTTGATGTATTAAAAACAGTTGAAAGGAGTGCGCTGATGTGATTGGGAAGCCAGGTTTGAAGATTTCTAAAAATTTAAGAGTTTTTATTTGAAAAAAATTACTTTTTTTCAACTCCTTTTGACTGCCCACAACAAAATAGGTTAGTTTTGTGGTGTCATAGTGTCTGAAAAACCCAGTGCAGTGATAAATTTTGTTTTAAAAGGTGGGTTGGTACTTATTATATAGAGTTATATAGTAAAAGCATTAGGTTTAGGTATACTTAGTACTCAAAAATAGAGGTTTTTTTGTTGAATTTACTCTGACTTGATTTTTTTTGTTCCCTGTCGATCAAGATCTGGTAATTATCGGTTGTATATGTGTCCGATGCTGAAAGAACTAAAGTTTGTACCTAATTGTGGTCTGTAAAACAAGAGTTGTCTTTCGTTGGCAGAAATTGCTCTCTCTCTCTCTCTCAAAATGCTTTTCATTTTCAAGGTCAAAATTTTTGTTCTTTTCCGTTTTTTTTCTTTTCCCTCATTCATTGATATCAAGTGCATGGATGGCACTGATGCGCATAAACTCCAATGTTTTTTAATATTTTGAAAAAAAAAGATTTTTAAAACGTTTGTTTTGTCTTTTTTGTGTTGAAATATTTTAAGTACTGTAGTTGCTTAGTTTTTGATCAGTTTTTTCATTTTATTGAGTCTTCCTTCATTTTATTTATTGTTGCTATACGTCATTTTAAAAATTTTTTGGTTTTAGGTTTTTTGCATGGGTTCATAAGGGGGCCTTCTCGCTGGAAGTCCTGTATAAGGTGTGTACTATGCACATACCGTGCTAGCATCCACTCAAAAAGATCAACATACTGGAACACGCGGTTCATTTGTTGTTTAATAAACTAACGGGAGCTGCATTTTTTCAACTCCGTTTGACTGCCCAGAACAAAATAGGTTAATTTTGTGGTTTCGTAGGGTCTGAAAAACCCAGTCCAGTGACCAATTTCGTTTTAAAAGGGGATTGGTACTTATTATATAGAGTTATATAGTAAAAGCATTAGATATACTTTGTACTAAAAAATAGAGGTGTTTTGTTGATTTTCTCCAACTTGACATTATTGGTTCACTGTCATTTAGGATCTCTTCACTATCGGTAGCATATGTGTCCAATGCTGAAAAGGGTTCCAGTTTCTAATTAATTGTGTTCTCTAAAAGAAGATGTGTCATTCGTGGGCAAAAATTCACCGCTTTCGAATGGCTTCTGAATTTCATTCATTCTTTCTCGTTGTTTACCCTTTCATTCTTTCTCGTTGTTTACCCTTTTCTTTCTCGTTGTTTACAACGAGAAATTCATTCTTTCTCGTTGTTCATTCTTTCATTCTTTCTCGTTGTTTACCCTTTTTGAGGCTTGATGTAATAAAAACAGTTGAAAGGAGTGCGCTGATGTGATTGGAAAGCCAGGTTTGGAGATTTCTAAAAATTTAAGAGTTTTTATTTGAAAAAACTACTTTTTTCAACTCCGTTTGACTGCCCAGAACAAAATAGGTTAGTTTTGTGGTTTCGTAGGGTCTGAAAAACCCAGTCCAGTGACCAATTTCGTTTTAAAAGGGGATTGGTACCTATTATATAGAGTTATATAGTAAAAGCATTAGATTTGGGTATACTTAGGACTCAAAAAAAGAGGTTTTTTTTGTTGATTTTACTCTGACTTGATTTTTTTTTGTTCCCTGTTGTTCAAGATCTGTTAATTATTGGTTGTATATGTGTCCGATGCTAAAAGAACTACAGTTTTTACCTAATTGTGGTCTGTAAAACAAGAGATGTCTTTCGTTGGCAGAAATTCCCCCCTCTCTCTCTCAAAATGCTATTCATTTTAAAGGTCAAAATTTTTTGTTCTTTTCCGTTTTTTCATTTCCCTCATTCATTGATATCAAGTGCATGAATTGCACTGATGCGCATAAACTCAAATGTTTTAAACAGTTTTTTTGGTATTTTTTGAGTTTCGATGTTTTAAGTACTGTAGTTGCTTAGTTTTTGATCAGTTTTATCATTTTACTGAGTCTTCCTTCATTTAATTTATTGTTGCTATACGTCATTTTAAAAATTTTTTTGGTTTTAGTTTTTTTTGCATGGGACCTTAAGGGGGCCTTCTCGCTGGAAGTCCTGTATAAGGTGTGTACTATGCACATACCGTGCTAGCATCCACTCAAAACGATCAATATACTGGAACACGCGGTTCATTTGTTGTTTAATAAACTAACGGGAGCTGCATTTTCCAAAATTCTTGATATTTCCTGCTATATCTTGATAAATCGTGATAATTCTTGCTTAACCATAAGAATTCGCGCTAATTCAGGTTTTTGAGGTGCTAGTCATTTTTTAATACTTTATACGTCTTGCCATGTCATATTCAATCTTTCTTGGAAATCTTGCCAAGATCTTGTTTCTTGACAGCCATGCAAAGATCTTGCAAGTTCATACATATCTTGATTTTATCTTGCCATGTATAATGGAAAGATCTTTGCAAGAGTTTCCATGAGTAAGTATGTTTTTTATCAAGGCTATCATGTTTCATTTCACTGTGCGAGCTTAAGAACTGCGAAAAAGAATTGTCGAAAATCTTTGAATGGTCAAAAAAATAAGATACAAAAAGTTAATACTTGCATGTCCAGATAGTTCAAGTCTTTCTAAACGCTCTCTACTTACAAATAAATTGCCAGAAAAATCCCGATGTCTTTGCTGAAGCTGCTCGTATCTCACCTCAGCGCTAGGTTTTGATAATTATTTCGTGGAGTAGAAATCTTAAAACAATTACAGAGGCACAAACAATTTTAGTAGGTTCATATTAACTTATATGTTGTTAAAAGCTTGAAATTTTCTTTAAAAAAACTAGTTAAGAACGTAAGGGAAAACAGCAGAAGCGGCATATATCTTTAATTTTTGAAATTATAGAACTAAATTGGAGCTGAAGCACCGCTTTGAACAAAATCAAAAATTGACCTCCTATGCAGAACAAATGTGTTATGTCTTTATTGAAATTATTTACATTAGTTATTTACATTATTTTAAACGTAATTTGACCAAGTGCATATCAAAAGGTATATAATACAGCTAGCAGTGTATAACTTCTATTACATGCCCGTTTTACAGCATCGCAACACTCCTTTATTTATACCTGAATACTAAACTTATGAACGCCATCAGACACATTACAATAGCAATGATTTTTACGTACATCATAGGGTCAGAGCCAGAAGAGGAAGTAGTGTTGAAATTTGCATGTGGAAATGGGTGTCGCTGTACATATTATCATAGAACAACGAAAATGTGGATTAACTTCCAGCATCTCCACCAGCAGGTTCAACATATTCTGCGATGCATGCTTGGCTCTAACTTCTTTTATCAACTGCTTATATTTACCAGTGTCATAAAGTGTAAACAGCTTTCTTGATCCCAAAAAGCATTCACAAATGAGAACCCCAAGCGACCACACATCCACTTTACAATCGTAGGAGTTCCAGAAAGAGCGACTGGCCTTGATCTCAGGGGCAATGTATAGAGGTGTCCCAACCCAAGATTTGAAATCGGGCCCAAATTTGCTGAGTCCAAAATCTGCAACCTTGAAGACGTCTCCTTTGACTAGTATATTGGCAGGCTTTATATCTCTGTGAGCTATGCCACGATCATGCATAAACACAAGGGCAGCTGTCACTTGAGTGACTATATCCTTTATCTGAGTTTCAGTTAGTGTACCACGATGAATTGTAATAAATTCCTTTAAATTGCCTTCACAAAGCTCCATCACAATATAGAGTTTGTCGCCTTGCTATAAAAATAAAACGTGTTATGCTGTCCTCAGAGAAAAACTAAATAGCGAAATCAGTTTTTTTTTCTGAGTTAGCTCATTGTGCTGAGGATTTTTTTAAGACAGTGCGGATTAATTTACAATTCTTTTTCAGGTGAAAAACTGACTAGAGTGCTCTAGATAGTAACATTCATTATCAACCTCTTCTTGACAACATTTGTGCTCTATGGGGGGGGGGGGGGTTGACTGTGACCAATACTTCTGCTTTTGTTAAAAGCACTTGCAAAATTTTGCAGAAATTCTTTAATTTTTTGTAGGTAGTGATCACATTTTCTGTTGTCGAATATATATTTATCAGTTTTATGTAGTTGAAGTTCATAATTTCAGCAGAGTACGCAGAAAGTTGAATCAAATAACTATAATCTGTTTTGATTACCTGCTGAGGGTTAGAATATTAATTTTGCGTGTTTGAGCTCTTAAGTGAGTTTTCCAATCTAGTTACAAAGTTTAAGGATAAGTTTCCTTAATTGAAACAAAACTAAGCGCCATACAATTGTTATTTATGTAACATATCAAATAATAAAAAAATAGCAATGTCATAATCCAATCTTATTTCCGCATACATAAAGTACATAGCCGCACAAATGCTCAACAATCCTCCAAACTTCATTGTAATAACTTTACAGAAATCTCTAAAAAGTCATAATTAACCATTGGAATAAATTGAAAAAGAGTTGTAGGCTGCTCTTTAAAAATTTTGATTTTAATTGCAAATAAGAGCTGCCACTCTAAAAAATATCAGTCAAATGCAAAACTATTTCTTTAAATAATAATTTAATTGCCCATAATAGCAACTTTGGCATTATTTTGGAACATGAGCTATAAATTTGGATCTTGCTCATCATAAAATCTTTTTAAAAAATATTTATGTTATCAGAATTTGTTACCGGATACATAATTTAGTTTCTTTTATTTCTTTTGCTTATATTCACCCTCCCATAGTGAGGTGTCAGTCAGATTTAAATCAAATTTCTGCCCGTTTCAAGCAAATCGAACCGTTTCAAACGTCATCTTCGGAAATTGTTAACACAAAAATCAAAAGTTCATAGGAAGATAAGCAGCAAGTTATTTTTTAAATCTTCAATCGACGTTAAGTTTTTTTTAAAAAAATGGAAAACTTTCTCAGCCTAAATTTGATTGTTTTTAGATCGCTTCAGGGCTCCAGTGAAACTCTAAACTTCTACAATTTGGGGTCCAGTTGACTGCGCGAAAATTGTGCGAACAGATCGTAAAGCTCAAAAGCTGTACAAATGCTAAAAAACAATCATTGAGGCAAACGTTTGCATTCATGCCAAGAAATTACTTTTAATGATGAGGCAGATGAAAGACATGAAAGAGTGATTAAAACGACAAAAATATCACTAAAACTGATAATTGCAACACACTGCGACAGAAAAAAGTGCGATAAAATTATCTCCGAATTTTGGTTTATAAATTCTAGATTCTTAAACTTATTCACAAAAAATTGTCTACAATTTTTCCTGTTGACTTCATTCAAATTAGTTAGTTAAGAAATACCATGACAAAAGCAACTGTTTTTGCTATTTCCAATCCCATGCAAAAAGACATAAATTGCTTGTAAGAGAGAAAAAAATCAAAATTTATGATGGAAATTCAAATGTTGAGAAATAGCTTTCCTGAAATGTTTCCTATGGTCTCTTTCCACATAAAAAGTTTCATGTAGTGCCTTTTAAAATTACAGAAGAATCCATAAGGAAACAAAAACCACAAATTAACAGAAACACCAATTGCAATCTAATTAAGGCAACAAATATAAATTTAGTTGAAGTAAACATAAAGGTCTTTTAAACCTCGAGAAACAAGAAAAAACCTAGGTAGGTATTTTTTTAAAAAAAATTAGAAAAACAGATTAATTTTATATTGCTTTAAATCTTTTTTTATGAACAAACAATTTTTTTCTTCAAAACATCAAAAATTGAAAAAAAAATTGACTGTAGATGGAAACATTGATCAGTCTTAAAGGTCATTGGCTTCATAAACCAATTTTTTTTTACAATTTACTTTCTAGAAAGCATGATTTGGTTTTTCTGGTTTCATAAAAAATTTTGGGGTCAACAAGGCGAAAAAATAGAAAATTTCATTTAATTATTAACTATTTTTCAAACTAACATAAACGTTCCCCATCTGCTTAAATTCAAATAGAAAATGTTAAATCAGGGTATGGAAAAAATTGATGTCATCATCAAAATTATCGAGGATCTGACGAGTTAATATTGACAATGACAAATTAGATAAATTTAAAGAAAGTTATCAGAAACAAAATTTGAAAGCGATGTATTTCTCTAATGCCAGAAAAATTTATTAAAATAAAACTAGTTTCTGTCGATAAAAAATCCTGGTTTTGATCTCCAAAACTCGGATTTAGCCAAAATTGTCTCGGTTGATTGAGTTTCTAACAGTTTCAGTGCAAAATTCCCTCCCCCCCCTTAATGGCTATAATAAAGTTCTACGACACACAAACTACTTGATACCAGTTTTTGCCAGTTCATTCAATTTGAAAATTCTCCAAATTTTTAGAGCATAGCATACAAAAAATCAGAGAAACAATACCTTGGAAACTTGGACTTTTTAATTGTAAAACTGCGAGCTCAATGCAAATAAAAATTGTCTGGTTGGAAAAAGCATATTCTACCTTCATTGTTTAATTACAAGCAACAAAGCGGTATCGAGTGTTTTAATATAAATTTTCAACTCTTCATATAAAGCCAAACAACCTATTGATATGGAAAAAGTTTAATCCATTTCAACTGTAAAACCCACAAGTTTTAAGTTAAAATTGTTTCTCTAACTACGTGAGCAAAATAACTTTTAAAAACAAAACTTCATATGCTTCTCAATATTCTTATTTCAAGTTTCAAGGTAATAATAAAATGAAAAGAGATAGTTACAAGCATTTGGCTATTATGATCATTTAAAGGTTTAACATCGGTCCTCAGATTTCAAGACAGTATAATGAAATGTTTTCATTTTATACCTATCAGTTGCTCCACCAACGCCTTAACGTCAATTGTAAATGAACAGAGAACATAATTTTTATCTGATTTGAGAGAGGTATCTATAGTGAAACAATGTATTAATTAACGTTGCCTGATAAGGATATTGCAAAAACTCTTGTGACAGTTTTGAAAACATTAGGGAAAGGCGGAAAGTTGAAAAGACGTAAAATTTTTGAAGCAAAAGAGCCCGCTTATTTTAAAGAACCCGTATTTCAGCGCCATCGAAAACTTGATATCAATGAATACGTGTGTTACTTTAAAATTCTAATTCCAGAAAGCTCTAACAATTCTTTTGCTTTTTTCGTCAGAGTTTTTTAAAACTCTACTTCATCAGTTAATAATGTCCATTTTTTAAATATAATTGTCTTGAACTATTCTTATTCAGTTTGATTGTATTTAATGAAATATTACTTGGAATCTGCAAACAGCTTTATGAAAACATTTTTCCTCCAGAAGAAGTTTTTTCTTCTTTGAGTACAATTTTCCTCTTATTCCTTAGAAATTATTGATGTCGAATCTGCTAATTTTTTTTGTTCGCTAATGAGTTCCTACGAAAGACGAATTCGAATGTTTTAAATGTTTTAGCTCATTACACATAGGCAACTTTCATCAAAATTTAACCTCTGAGTGCTTTATATTATCTTGGTAAGTAAAATTCACAATTTCTTCCCTTTTAAAATACGTTTCGAACTCGAGTCGTCAAAAGATACATTAAATCAATCGCACTAGCAAAGTATTGAGTTTCATGGATATTTGCGGTGGCTGATATTTCCTGTTTGTTTCGAGGCAGAATTTGATTACACCCATTATTATTATCTCACATCCTTGAAAATTGTTTCACGATTTTAAAGTATCTTAGTGACATGTTCCGCGATTTTAATATTTTCTGGAAACAGGCGGCATATTAAATAGTGACAAGTGCGAGTATATGCTCGGAAAATATAAGCAAAATGTCACTTTTAATAGAAATGGTACTTTAATGGTGCTTTTAAACCAAGTGGTGCTTTTAAATAGAAATGGTGCTTTTAAAATGGTGCTTTCAGTTATAAAAAAGGACTTATTTTGAGCAGCGTTTCTGAGAAATAGACGCAATATCGTTTTTACATGCGTATTACTCAAAGCAAGTATTTTTGAAACATTTATTTGAATAAAATTTTGATTGCTTAATACGTGCTGTATTAGCATAGCAAATAGCACCATTTCTCAGATTCGATCTTCGTCGCGTAAAATACCTTTCTTTTATTTTTTTCGTTGTATCTCAGCTAAAAACATAATTTGAGGCGCTTTTATTATCATCAATTTTTACTCTTCAAAGGCGTTTCTGTTAACGTTACTGCATACTAAGCTCAGCTAAAATTCGAAATTGGTTACTTGCGAATATGACTGCTAAGCTTATATGTGATGGTAGATATAAATATGACCCCAGGATGGTTCTGGGATCCGGAGGTTTTGGAACCGTGTACGGCGACAGAGAAGGGAAGATTGCTGTGAAAGAAGTCAACTATGAAAATGTCAGGAGGTCGATTGCTTCGATCAAGGAAATGGTTTCTGGAGTAAAAACTCTTACGTTAAATCCTGACGACATTGACCTCTTGAACGAGCTGACCAACTTGAAGAACATCAGGCATCCAAACATAGTAGAGATGTTTGATTTCGACAAGGTTGGAGTTTTCTCATTCCTGTAATCTAGAATCCATTTTTACTCTGTTTTACAAGTCACCTATCAGAAAGGTATTGCCAGTACTGGGGTTAAACGGTAATCATTTATGACACATGTCATAGCAAGGCTACACTCCCGGACCTGAGTCTCATAATATTTTAGTACTGAATCATAGTATTTTTATTATGATTTTTACAATGCCCAGAGTTCTGATCATGACACTATAGACATTTCATGGTAAAATTCATAGTAAAATTCTGAGCTTATCCTGAACATTATGAATCTCAGTTCTGAGATTACCTGAACATAATGATTTTTTAGCCTGATTTTAGACTGTATATCATGAAATTCATCGTAAAAATCAGCAAAAACTGTCAAAACCTCTGTAAAAACTCGTAGGCAATGTCATAGTTAATTGAAAATAATATAGTTAAACAAAGGTAAATTATTATCATTAAAAGAAGTCTAAGAGTTCCCGAGTTTGGGCAATTCAGCATTCCTGAGTTTCAGCACTTCAGCATTCCTGAGTTTCAGCATTCCTGAGTTTCAGCATTTCAGAGTTTACAGTTGAAACGAGTCCAGTTTACAGTCCTTCTCTTTGAAATCGTTGGCACAAACATTGTATTCCAATTGTATATCGTCGGCCCAGTACTGCATCTATTTTCGTTAGGCTGAAAACTATAAGACATACAAAATTCCATTACAATCTGAAATAAAAACCATAAAAATCTGCAATTTCGGTCCCAATTTGGCCTTTTCCAGGTTACCGGCGTGGATTTTTTTGGTTTCGGAGTGTTTTTACTGGTTTTGGCGGGTTTTTTGCTCATCTTAATACGTTTCTTGCAACGTTTTAAGATTGTAAGTAGTCGTCATGCTCAAAAAGTGCATCGCCCAAAATTTCAAATTTTTTTTCGAAATTTTCACAATTTTCTATGATTTTGCTATGAACATCATGGGAATCAAAACCAGGATGTACAGTCTATTTTCAGAAAAAAAAGTATCTATGCGAATAGACTGCACATAATGAGGTAGCAATATACTCTTAGGATACACTGATACAGTACTGGGCCGACGATATACAATTGGAATACAATGTTTCAGTACTGAAATACTATGGTACTAAGGTCCGGGCTAGTCGAATTTACTTAGCTACCTTGTAAGATATTGCAAAAATGTTGCAGGACTCGTTGCATTGAGTTCTAGAATCTTGCAAAATTTTTGCATCAATAAGAAAAAATGCGTTGTTCGTCCAGAGCCTTACAAGAGAGGTGTGCTTTTTGTCGTAAAATGGATAAAAAGCTCAAAAAAATTAAAGTTATGTGAGCGTCCAATTTACTGAAATAGCGTTTCAAGTGACACCTTTCACGGAACACTTGCCGTTCAAAAAAATAGAATTATGAAGTTAGAAATGCATTCGAAACCTGCTATAAACTGCAGATTCCAAATGAACTTCAAATAATAAGACAATGAGATGCTGAACTGCGTTAACATTTTTGTATGTTTCTTGTAAGACCACTAAGAAATAATTTAAAGCATATATGGTCTGGTATGATTAAAAAGAAATTCTGAAGTTTCTTTTGCTCTCTTACTTTTGTCAGTGTCAATTATGGAGTAATGTGCTGCTACTATAACTCAGTTTTCATTTTTCCCCATGCATTCCATTTTTTAAATATTTTGTAAAATTCTTGTATGAATACCAAGAAATCATACAAATCATATATCAAATGGAATGACTACAAGGAAAAAATCGCACTCATAGAGTTGCAGCATCGATTGCTTTCCTTCAGTGTTATAAACCTAGGGCATAAATGTTTTTGCATTTTGGTAATAAGTTCTTTGCATGATTTTCCGTATGATCTTTGTATGACTGACAGAAATCAAACAAATCATATATGACCTTGTATGATTACTGTGCTAGAAATATATCCTTGTCAAAAGAAGTTGCATGATAGACAACCCGATTTGTTAACTTGTTTACATTTAGTACCTAACACAGATAATACCATTCAAACCAAAAAAAACAGAAGAGTAAATATGGTAAGTCTTAAAAAGGGATTAATAAATTTGCAATATCTTAAAAACAACCTTAAATTGTTCTGCAATAACTTTGACTAAACTGCGCGGAAAGAGCAAGTATGCCGGTAGAAATTTACACGCCTTTCTGGCTCGACTCATCCAATAAAATACGCCTACCTTGCATAACTTTGCAAAAATTTTCTTAAGATAACGGTAAAATTTGAAAATATTCGGAGACAAATGTTGATATGAAAATTATTGCCAGACAAATGTATGCATGTAAGATCTCATAAAAAGCGCATTTTGCAAGATTTGCAAGCTTCACTAACTTTGCTTCGGCAACTCGACCAATAACATACCATTTTACACAACGGAGAGTAAATGGAATGTGTCTATAGCAGAGTAGGGAAATACCATATAAAGGCAGAGTATTCAGGCACTCTAAATGACAACTTTTAAATGCATTATTTAAAACAAAGTTATTTGTCAACAGAAATAATTTTACATATTTACATGCTATAGAACAATACATATTTGTAACGGCGCACAAAAAAGACTGGGGGTTCGAAACAGAACAGATCCGGAATATTATTCCATTGTCATATGATGATTGCAACATACCCCAATTTTTCATGAGATTCTATCCAACAATTTAAATTACGAATGGCAGAATTTGAGAATGAAAAGATCGCCAGGAATTATTTTTTTGCACTGCTAATTAGGTAGATAACATGCAATTAGGTAAAATGCCCATTTTGAAGTTGTGTTGTAAAAGTTGCCGATCAATCAAATGCTGACGGATGTTTATTTCATTTAGGAAACTTTTAAGTATTATGCTCTTCTATGATATTATATTTTAAAATTAAATGACACGAAGAGATTCTTTGCTGCGAGATGCAGAATTTGAAAAAAATTACGTGTGTTCAAAAAAGCACCAGAACCTGTTGCTTCTTTTTACCGCTGCATAGACACATCTAATTTTGTTAAACCTGAAGTTTTGTGTCTGTATACTTTTTCAGTTTTTTCATAGAAGGCATTCGGTCGATATAATAAAGGACCAATTATGAAAACAAAAAGTGGCGTAAAAATTGCGATTTATAAAAAATACAGAGAAAAGTTTAAGGAACCGAGCCTCTTGTAGTACACTGACTTATAAATTTTAAAACGAAAACAACTTTAATACAATCAGGACGGAACGAAAAACCTTAAGGCATGAAGGTTAACCAGGCAAAAGTTTAAATTTGATTTTTACTGGAAAAAGACAACTAAACATACAACTGTGTTTCTTAATAGAGGCAGATTGAAAAAAACTAAATTATTAGAGAAAAAAAACTAAGCTGTTTTCCCAGATCATATATTTTTGCTCTTCAAGCAAATTTTCCGGCATCAAACAAAATATATCTCCCTCTCTCTTTCTCTCTATCTCTCTCTCTCTCTCTCTCTCTCTCCTCACTCTCACACCCACAAATATATATATATATATATATATATATATATATATATATGTATATATATATATATATATATATATATATATATATATATATATATATATATATATACAGACACGCACGCACGCACGCACGCACACACACGCACACACACACACACACACACACACACTATCTCTCTCTCTTTCTTTCTCTCTCTTTCTCTCTCTCTCTCTCTCTCTCTCTCTCTCTCTCTCTCTTCTTTCACTCAAGCACTCAAGCTCTAATTTTTTCTGCCTTCTCTCTCTCTCTCTCTCTCGCTCTTTCTCTCTCTCTCTCTCTCTCTCTCTCTCTTCTTTCACACAAGCTCTAACTTTTCTGCCTTCTCTCTCTCTCTCGCTCTCTCTCTCTCTCTCTGTCTCTCTCTCTCTCTCTCTCTCTCTCTCTCTATCTTTATCTCTCTCTTGAAGTTTGCCTAATGCAATGGGTTAGGAAAAATAGGCTTTGGTTTAGGGAGCTGACATTTACTTTGTTTCTGTGTTATGAATATAATGAAAAAGTTAAAATGCTTAGACAAGGCTCGGAACTAGACCGAAATGTTGGTATTGGCGTTGATCGATTAGACCGAAATTTTTTCTTGGGCAGACTAAACAGACCAAAGTTTTGATATTGGCCAGACGAAAGGCTTGAGCAAAGCTTTTTTCAGACCATGGAACTGTGTCGCACCACAACCCTTTCCGCGACCCTGCACAGTTTTTTTGCAACACAAAACATTAAAATACTCTTGATATACAGTGCATCAGAACAGATTTTTGTCTCTACTATTCCCTTGTGTTGGTTTGGTTATGAAATGCCCTGAGACTTAAGTGAGGACAGTTTAAAAATCCGTTCATGTGTTGCAGCAAGGCCAGAATCTCTACATTGTGATGGAGAGGTGTGATGGAGACTTAGATGACTTCATTAAACAGAGGGGTGGGCGACTGTCTGAAAATGAAGTAAAAAACGTCATCGGACAGGTTGCTGCAGCACTTCATTACATACACAAACTTGGGATGGCCCACAGGGACGTAAAACCTGCAAACATTCTGAGAAAACGGAACGATTTCAAAGTGTCCGACTTTGGGTTGAGTAAATTTGGGGCCCATTTCACGTCAGTTCTGGGAACGCCTCAATACACTGCTCCTGAAATTATTGATTGCAAACAATACGATGTCAAGGTTGACGTGTGGTCACTGGGAGTGGTTATTGTTGAATGTTTTCTCGGATGGAGTGCTATAGTGTCAAAATTTGACAGCACAAAGCTGAATGTTGATGCTTTGCTGGCTCAATCTCAGATTGCTCAAAATGGATCAAAAGACTTGAAAAGGCTGCTGCAGGTGATGCTGCAAGTTGAACCAAATTATCGATGCTCAATGCATGACGTGATGAATCATCGATTTGTTAAATACTCGGTGTGAGATACTAAAACGAAAAGGCAAAAAACACATTTGCGAACCACAACAATGCTTAACCACTACGTATAATTTCTAAAATAGTTGGTGATTTATGTGCTATAAAAATACTCAATTTTAATGAGGCATAAAAGAATAATATAAACCTGTGTCAACATTTCACCCTCAAAAAGTTCTAAGAATAGGGGTGGGCTAAGGAATTATCAGCAATTTCCCTACAAATATTCTATCTTGTTTTGTTACGATTAATCTGAGTTAAGAGGTGGAGGGCGTTGGTATGAATGCGTTATAACAGTTGATGACAACAGTTGACAACGTGTGCTGGCGCATACTTAGATAAATTTGATGGAGTAAATTCTTAGACTTTTTCGGGGATCTTCAAAAAGCTAATATGTAATTTGATATCGTTTTGTTTGAGGAGAGTTTTGGGGAACATCGACCTTGAAATGTAAAAAACAAAACCTAAATTAAAAATATAATCCATATAAAATGATTTTATGCACAGTTTGTTTATACCAAGGAATAGCCAAAAGAACTCAAAAGATGTATTTATCAATATGTTTCAACGAGATGGCGAAGACATTGAATAATTAACCTGCCCGCAATGTAGAAACGGTACTCAACAATCAATCGAAAATTTCATACTTGGAACAATCGCTGAGAACTTCGAAGTGTTATCCCGCTTAGAAATAGCCGGGTGTTTCACAATCTTTTAGTAAAAAAATTCACTATTGATGAAAAATTTGGACTCAGAGATATAGAAAAGCCTGTCATGGGAATACAAAAAAATTTTAGAATTACAATCAAAAAAATTGTTTCTCGAATATGTTTACTTAAACATAAAAACAAAAGGTTTGATCTGTTTGGGAAATGTCAGTTCATTCAATAATGTTTTCTCTGACTCCCAAAACCATGTATATCTCTTGAATTGTTTTGGTAAACTATATAGTTACTAAATAGATACGAAGTAAACTCCCTTCGATTGGGCTCATTTTTTCGAACGTTTTGACTCGCGGTTTAACTCCATACACAATATTGAACTTTGAAGACTTATCCGTAACTGTCTAAAAACTTTGAGAAAGTTACGGATTTGAGAGCAAAGTCACGAGTGCACGTTCAAGATTGAAGTTTCAGTAGTCTTAACTCAATTTCAATGATTGGTGGAGTTCACCTTAATATTACAATGTCTTAAGATAATAAATGCATTCGCAGCCTGCATTCAAAACATGAAAAACAGAAGTGCGGTTTCAATTTATCGAGAAAACGGAGGAGGATAAATTTCGTACCAGTTTACCCAAATAATGATTTTGCTGGATTAAAAAATGGATCACGGAGATGCAAAGCAACCTGCACTAATATTGAGCCTAGATCTTTTGTCTCTTCGTTACCCGCAGAGCTTTGAAAATACTTTTTTTGATATTAAAGAGAGGAGAGAAGGAGAGAGAGAAACAGAGAGGAGTAAGACATATATATATATATATATATATATATATATATATATATATATATATATATGTGTATATATATATATATATATATATATATATATATATATATATATATATATATACATATATATATATATATAAATATAAATAAAAATAAATACTGCAGATGTATAGAGAGAATAGGATCAAGGCCATTCATTTTCCGGCTAAAGTAGCGTAACGGAATTTTTGTGTTCAATTACCTTGAATTGAATATAGATCACAAGAAACACAATATCTATCTCATTTGAAGACTTGAGATTTTGCTTCTTTGGCATGAACCAAAGTCTAGAATTTGTTCACAAATTATGTTTTTTTTTTCTTTTTAGAAATAGTTTTACAAGCCCGCTGTAATGCTATTTCATAACAAAAAATTTATTGAAGTGATTGTTATGCGACTTCAATCACTGTGTGGCTGTGCACAAGTGAAAAAATGTCCTTTCCTGTGAATGTTTTTTGTGGTATTTTTCTTTTATTTTTTAGTCCTTTCTTGAGACTTACGGCACAGATTTACAGAAAGGGCGATTATAGAGCTGAGAGCAAGAAAAATGATAAGAAGGAAGAAACAACTCATCTGCAGCGCTTTTTTGCGACGCTAAATTAATGCTAAGTTCATCAAAAGCAGATAAAATATATAAATCAAGATTTCTACTGGATTCCGTTTAAACGCTAAATTTTTGAACTACGCCGTGCGAAACAGTCCTTGAACAATTTTGACTGTTTTCTGCGGTTATCAAAAAAATTTCTTAAAATAATCTCAGAAAACAAGGAAAACGTGAGACAGCCCACTACAGAGCCATCCTAGGTGTACATTTCAAATTGATTAACCGGTCATGAACAAAGGCAGGATAAAAAACTTGAATTAGCTAGCATATTGTCCAAAAAAATTTTTAAGAGCTGAAAATTAATTTATTAGCAAGTGCAGCTTATAGACACCTTGCCCTAGAAACTGTTATACGGCGCCGTACTAAGTTTTGCAACTATTCTAAGGCACTCTTCATATCTTTGTAAGTTTACTAGCCTGGGGAACAATGGAGCCCCAAATGTCATCTTAACTGAGGGTTATTGGTTTACGTGACATTGCCGTTCTAGGGGTTTTGGTATGCGGTTCGTGGGCAGAAGTTTTTGGATTTTTTTTGTGAAACTCTGTTATGACAGCTCTTAAGATTCCACACCATTTTATGTCAACAAATTAAAAACAGATCTCCTATGTTGCTATAGAAACGGAGCTGGTTTTAATCAAATAATCTCAATAAATTTGAACTTTTTCTGGATATGGAACAGAGAGCAAGGAGCAGGAAACTCTAATCAGGGCAAAGAGACCAACACATCAGCTGTCTGAACGTTTCAGACAACACAGACCAAAATGATGCCAAACACAACGTTTCCCAAAGATTTTATGGTCGCCTCACGTAAACTTATTTTTACTCCAGAAACAATTATACGAGCGAGCCACTGTATCAGCGTTAAGACAACATAACTCATCAAAATTATTACTTTCATAAGAATGACGCAGCATTTTGAACAACAAAAATTAAATTAGGATAAATTATTTAAGAATTAACAAAGGAACCAACAGCTCAAGAACAGTCCGAAAATTCCTTTAGAAAATTGATTAATAAACTTAATGACAAGTCATAAAAATTTCGGCACAGAAATTTATTCCGTGGAACTGGATTGAACATCAAACTTTTGTTCTTTAAAACACCATCAAGTTGCCAAAAAACTGAAATATCTCTTAGGGATTTGTCTTTTGTGTTGTCAGCGGCTTAGCTTCTTTAAGGACAAGAAACATAAACAAAAGTTGTGATTCCACCGCACAGAAAAAACTTACCTCCATAAATCTCTGAATTCTAACGCCACGTACGCTATCTTCAGATGCCACGCTATCGGTGACCAGTTCGCCATAAAAGTAACCAGAAGGCTTTGCAAAAATAACAAGACAAATTGTCAAACAACTTAACAAAAATAAAGCGTATTTGGATCAGCCAGGCAGTTGACAAGAGTACGCAATTAATGGTCTACCACCGTTTTGAAAATCGCCTCACCTGGGTAGGGTGATTTCGATTTTTCTACCTATTTTTGGGGTTTATCCCAAAGGGTTGGCCCCAAACAACCTAAACGCAGCGGTAGCACAAAAATGATAGATCAGTTTCAAAAAAATCTTTGCCCAATTTTCTGTCGGATTCACACATACTCACATCCTCCGATAGTATTTCATGCATTGCTAGTTTTAAACGTTAGCACAATAGTTCGTTTTAAGCAACAGATTCTGTAACATAGTTCTAATTGTGAATATCAATAATTGTAAATTACTCCTGTAAATATCCTCCTGTAATATATTCCAATCATGATGATGACTGCAGAAAAGTTTAATAGTTATTCAAAAGCGGATCTTTATAAAATTTATTGCGAACTTTATCAAAAATTAGAGGAGAAGGACAGTCTCATCGCCGAGCATGTGGTAACCGTGAGTGAATTCCTTAAAAAATCGACACAGGTAACAACTAATTCAGCTATTATAACACCAACGATTAACACGAGTGCAAAAAATGACGTTTTTATTCGAAAGTTTGAAACATTAGAGATCGAGGAGAAAACAGAAAATTTTTTAATTGGTAGTAGTATAATCAAACACCTGGCAAGAGATCCGACATTTCCTCAGGACTGCAGTATACATGCTTACCCAGGCTCGACAACAAAGGAGAAATTGCAATTATTACAGGGTTACGATCAAAAAAAGATGAAAACAGTTATTTTACAGGATGGGACCAATGCTATTCTAAAACAAAAAAGTGACCATTTAGAAACATTATTCTCAGATTACAAAGATCTTGTCTCTGCAATACAGGAAAAGTTCAGCCCAGAATCATTGGTATTGATGGAAGTGCCTCCTTTAAAAAAAAAATGCCGAAAAACGAACAGACAAACAACAAAATTTATGAATTCAATGAAAAACTTCGAGAGTATATTACACAAGAAAACACTGAAAAAATCAAAATACTTCCTGTGTGCAACATGTTGAGTCAAATGGCAAATTACAACGCTCTCTTTTACGATGACATACATTTTAATTTTCAGCAGGGAATTCCGTTTATTAAAAACGCAGTTTTAAGTCATTTTCTTTTAACTTCTTGTAATCTTGTTCGATTACAACCTTTGCAATATTCTCAAAGTGCATACGTGAGTAGGGCTAACACTTACAAACCATGGAGACAAACATATCGTTATACAAATGGATTTTAGCTGCAGTTTCTGTTGTTTTTAAGCTATTTTGCAACGTGTAATGATTTATAATCAGATATAACCAAAAATGGCAGGTATTCGACTCATAGTTATACTATGTGTACTTCCTTTTTCTTGGTTGTTACAGAATGTTTTTACAGTCTTCCTTATGCATCTCGAATACCTTCATTCAAAGGAATCTGTAACAGCAAACAATGTGCTTCACCATCCAAATTCAACTTTACAAAGAAAAAGTTTTTTGACAAAAAAAATATTCAGCCATAGCATTCCAAAATTTTATTAAAAATTCAGACTGGAGACACATTTACGGTGCAGTGACAGGAGATATGATGTTATTAGAATTTCAAAGAATTATTGAAAGAGCATTAGCACTACATGCTCCAATTAAAACCTGTTATATTAGAACAGATAAACCAAAATTCTTGCTTCAAGAAAAATGGTTATGTGAGGAAACAAAAAGACAGTTTTCAAGAATTAGCGATGATGAAACTAAAAATGATTTAATCCGTCAAAAAGAAAAACAACTTCTTTCAAGTTTTATGGAGTTAAACAGTGAAAAAGCCAGATGGAAATTCATTCAAGATCTTCGTAATAAAGAAAAGACTCAAGCAAGAATTCAATCATTATTAAACAGTTTTGGTGATAAGATAACAAAGCCCATGGAAATCGCAAATCTTCTAAATTACAGATTTTCGACTCTAGGAGAGTTTATTGGCTCGCAACAAACAAACAACATTCCTCCTAAAACTGCTCCGAGAAAGTGTTGCAATTTCCGATATATAACAACCAAGGAAACAAATGTGCTCATAGATTCTTTGAATACAAGTAAACCAGTCGGTCCTTCAAAAATACCAGCTTGGGCAATAAAAGATGCTAAAGCAGCGCTAGCGGAACCACTATGTTATCTCATTAATCAATTCATTACAGAAGGAAAATTTCCAGAAGATCTTAAAAAAGCTTGTGTAACTCCACTCTTCAAAAAAGGGAATCCCGAAGACCCACTCAATTATAGACCTATTTCTGTCACTTCTGCTTTGTCAAAAATTTTTGAAAAGGCGTTCAGTTCACAAATCACAAGTTTCCTCGAAAGGGAGCAATTATTGTCGGCTAGTCAATTTGGTTATAGAAAACAAATTTCAACAATTGATGCTATCCTGAAATCGACAGAACAAATAAGATTAGAACTCAACAAGAAAAAAAATGTTACAGGGGCGTTTTTAGATCTTTCAAAGGCTTTTGATTCTATAAACCACAAAATACTGTTACGGAGACTAGAAAATATAGGTTTCGACGAACATGCTACCAATTTAGTAGAGAATTATTTGAGTAAAAGAACGCAAAGAGTTGTTCTGAATGGAATTGAATCGGACTGGATAAATTTGAAGAGAGGAGTTCCACAAGGTACTATTTTAGGACCTCTATTATTTAACATTTACGTCAACGATTTAGCAAAGATTGTTGAAGAGGATTGTACAGTACGCAGACGACACTTTTCTTTTTACATCCGACACTGATGAAATATCGGCAAAAACAAAACTTGAACATAACATCTCAAAAATTATTGATTTTTTTGCAAAGTCCCAGTTAGTAGTGAACAAACAAAAAACAGAATATATTGTGTTCAGCACCAGGAAGAGGTTAACAAATACTGTTCTGAATGTTGACAATGAAAGAATAGCAGAATCAAATAGTGTGAAGTATCTTGGCGTAATTATAGACAGCAAACTAAAATTTGATGGAGAAGTGAAAAAGATTCTTCAGAGAATGGCTTGTGGAATAAAAGTTTTGAATACACTAAGTAAAAGTTTGCCACAGAAAATGAAAGTCTTATTACTTAATGCAATAGTTATAAGTCATCTACATTATTCCGCTCTAATTCTGATAGGGTTGCAAAAGTCATTACTCACAACTTTAGAAAAACAATTGAATTGGGGAATAAAATCCATTTTTAATACGAGAAAGTACGATCGGTCTACAGATCTCAAACTTCGCAACAAAATACTACCAGTTTCTTTTCTCTTGAAATATCGTTGCTCAAAATATTTTATTCGCTTACTCAGCAACGATCTTCCAGCGTATAAAATTGAACCTCTCTCTACCATGAGAATAAAACAACATGACAGGTCAAAAAAAGTAACTTTCGATATAAGAAAGAACAATAAGTTTTTAACTGATTCTTTTATTGCACAAGCCATTCCAATTTATAATAGTCTGCCTTCTAATATTAGACTGAAAACAACATCGAAAGCTTCCTTAAAAAAACAACTGAAAGAATATTTTTGGAAAGAATTTTTGAAGGACCCAAAAGTAACTGATATTAAAGATGATATTGAGAGCATTAGATTTTAATTTTAATTTTTAATCTTCACGATGTACATATAAAATTGTGAGAACATTTTATGTTCGCATTTTAGGCCATTTTTTAATAATGTAAGGTCAAATTTTTAGTTAAGTAATTTAATGATTTTCTAATTTTACATAATGTTATATTCTTAACTTTACATTGCCTCTTTTACCATTTGCTTTTTATACTTATGTGTACCAGAGGAAATTAACAATGTTCTTTTTTTTTTAAATCAGCTATCTGAACGTTTCAGACAACACAGACCAAAATGATGCCAAACACAACGTTTCCCAAAGATTTTATGGTCGCCTCACGTAAACTTATTTTTACTCCAGAAACAATTATATGAGCGAGCCACTGTATCAGCGTTAAGACAACATAACTCATCAAAATTATTACTTTCATAAGAATGACGCAGCATTTTGAACAACAAAAATTAAATTAGGATGAATTATTTAAGAATTAACAAAGGAACCAACAGCTCAAGAACAGTCCGAAAATTCCTTTAGAAAATTGATTAATAAACTTAATGACAAGTCATAAAAATTTCGGCACAAAAATTTATTCCGTGGAACTGGATTAAACATCAAACTTTTGTTCTTTAAAACACCATCAAGTTGCCAAAAAAACTGAAATATCTCTTAGGGATTTGTCTTTTGTGTTGTCAGCGGCTTAGCTTCTTTAAGGACAACAAACATAAACAAAAGTTGTGATTCCACCGCACAGAAAAAACTTACCTCCATAAATCTCTGAATTCTAACGCCACGTACGCTATCTTCAGATGCCACGCTATCGGTGACCAGTTCGCCATAAAAGTAACCAGAAGGCTTTGCAAAAATAACAAGACAAATTGTCAAACAACTTAACAAAAATAAAGCGTATTTGGATCAGCCAGGCAGTTGACAAGAGTACGCAATTAATGGTCTACCACCGTTTTGAAAATCGCCTCACCTGGGTAGGGTGATTTCGATTTTTCTACCTATTTTTGGGGTTTATCCCAAAGGGTTGGCCCCAAACAACCTAAACGCAGCGGTAGCACAAAAATGATAGATCAGTTTCAAAAAAATCTTTGCCCAATTTTCTGTCGGATTCACACATACTAATCAGCTTGTAAAGACATTTCGGTTCAACAGAATAAGAGATCAAGAATAGTTCACATCCCAAAAAGGGGAAAAAAGTAGCAGGAAAAAAAAATTTCCTATATTAAAACATTTTTCCTATATTAAAGCATTGAAGAAGCTACAATGTTGCGAAAAATAGCTATTATAGCAAAAACAGGCAAAATTAAAGGGAATTGCGCAACCCGTGTTCTCAAAAGGGTCCAAATTTTAACCGCGAATTTAAAGTACAAGCTATATATTCTACTTTCCGCGCGCTATGTATCACGAATCTGCTCGATTAATGTATCTTTTTTTTCACACGCAACCTAACTCGATTTCGCACTATAATTCGTAATTAAGCCCAAATTAATGCGCGTTTTCGAGCATCAAAGTGGTTATTAAAGCTTAATTACTACTACTGGTTTTTTATTATTAATTTTTTTTCTACTTATTAATAGGTAATACTTATTAAAGGCTATTACTCATTAAAAGGTATAACTACTTATTACTACTTTATTACTACTTATAGTAGCTTATTACTACTTATTATTACTTGTTAGTACTATTTATTACTACTTGTAAGAATTGGCCAGTCCAACATTGATATACCAAGATTTTAATGATCGAGGGATTTTTCGGTAAAAAATCTGTTTTTGTGGTGTTTTATATATATATATATATATATATATATATATATATATATATAATATATATATATATATATATATATATAGTTATAAAGTTGCTTGTATTTAAATCACTTTAAAGCTTTGAAAGCGCCAATTAAATAATTATTAAAGTGCTTATTACAAAGTGTTAAATCACTTCGCATGCTCAATTAGCGCGCGTTTAATTAGACTCATTTGCGTATAAGGAATATTTTTAATGCGAATAATAGATACCTAAAATGAGCAGAAAAAAGCTACAAGACTTGTCACATATTTTAAAATTTTAAAGTATTTTTTTTTCGCAAAAATAGCACCACCTCTCTCCCAAAAAATATGGTACAAAGGATGTACCTTATTTCGTTTATTTTATGTATCTAATTTTCCACCGAATTTTACTAAAGCTGATATTTTGAAGTATACCTCTGCGGTGTAATGTGCAAGGCAACAAAGACTCAGGGTTTTTGCTGTACGTGCTGATTGAATCACTTGATAAAACTGACTATCAATAGTTACCTTCATATGAGGGATTTTCAAACAACTTGCTAGAGAAAAAGTATTGGAGTTATATGGAGTTGATCAGATCCGGAGAGGAAAACTAAGACCTTTTGAGACAGTTAGAGAAAGTACAGAGATCACCTATCTGACCCAAAAACTGTGCATTGTTAGAAAAATATGGAAACAATGAAAACACTAAGCGACGTATCACAGTAGTATAAAAATTATCTTGACTAACTTTGATCAAAATGAAAAAATGTTTGTTCTTTTTTATCACAATGGCAATTTTTTAATAATTTTTTTTCATCACAAAGCTGTGCGTTGTTTATATTCAGTTGTTCGCTTCCAAAAAGGCCGTTTACATGTCAACAAAAGAAAAATTCAGCCTATTAACTGCTCAGGTCTGTTTTACTTTCGTGAATCTTGTGCTTTGCTCTTTTTTTCGGAGATATCTTTTGTTATGAGTAATGATTCTCAAAAAACTTAAAAAATAAAGATTCTTCAAAAGAACGGTTTTTAAAAAATAACAACAAACTTTTCAAACTTTCCGGATCACAAATATATCAATCATTCTCACGCAAAGCATCGGCTTGCATTGATGTCTTCTTTTAGTTCACTCAGCCATGAACCATGGAGCCGTATGAAAAAAAAAATTATAATGAAAGAGATTGAAAATAGACAAAACTCTCCGCGGACACTAAAGCTGACAAGTAGAACAAAATGTTTTCATTGTATGGTCCAGAGGGATAATTATCAATATTATAACAAATAATTTTTTGTATATATATATATATATATATATATATATATATATATATATCCGTAAAAAATAAGGTGATGAATGTAACCGACGAGCATTTTTTGAACAATTTCGTATTTTTGTTGTAGCGTATGATACAGTTTTTTCACTCGGCTCAACAAAACTGAAAATTAGTTGCAGTTTCTTAGACATGAGTTGGGTAAATGAACTTTGTGAGCCATGCTGAAATGAAGTTCCGGATAGTTTAAAAGTTTTTCTCTATAAGCTTTGATTTTTTTGTCAGGAAACAAGGTAGCAGTTGATATTTAATAGTAATTATTTCAAATTTGACAGGTAGCTAAAACACTCATCAACTAAAAAAATTTACGTGTAAGTGTTTGCTGCAATTGTACATTTCATAGAAATCAGAAGCCGTATTTGAAAAAAACATAATTGTTATTTGAACTTTCTGACTTCAAATGAAAACAACGCTTAAGTTACTGCGCACATACTACAAATAAAGTTCTCGAAAACAAGAAAGAACTGTTTTCTTGTTGTGAAATTCTCAAATTTAGTGTTTTTCTGGTCTGCAAATAGTTGGTGAAATTGGAAGCTTAAGGAGCTCACGGCAATTGTCCCTTTGACTAGTTGGTCCTCCCGAAATGCAAGAAACAATAAAAACTTATCAGAAATACAATTCCTTTCATAATTGACAAAAGGCATAGTGAAGTAAAACACGACTGTACATATTCTTCCATAGCAAAGCCGGAAATAATCATTTTTTTCATAAAGAACCCTAACATCTGTCAATTTCAGAACTTAGTCAAACAACGCAAAACATCTTGAGCTTTCTGATGGACTTGTGGTTTGGTATAACGGACAAAAGGCGTCTGAAAAACAATTTAAAACAATTGAAGAATCTTTTCAATTTGTGCCCCCAGTACGCTCTGCTCTCCCGTCACAGAGCACGTGTCATTACATGTTGCATCTTCACGTGAAAATGTGGCTTGTGCGTCCGGGGGTGCCAAAATTATGCGCCCACTAAGATGTGGGGGTGGGGAGGCAAAGACGGAAAAGTTTGCAATTGAATTTGGAACAGCGGTTTTTCTCGGTGATCATCTAAACAATATGCAGTCGTAGCTCTTACATAAATTCAGGGCATTCAACGCCAATCTTTTATATTATGCATTCAATATAGCGTAGATCTTACATAATTTCAGCGCATTCACGGTTAATCTTACATATTATGAGTTGAACTTAGCGAAGATCTTACATAATTTGAGCTTAATTTAGCATACATCTTACGTATTTTGCATTGAATTTAGCGTAGGTCCTAAATCTAAATAACTTCAACTCTTTCATGGTCAATTTTTATATATTTTTCGTTGCAATTTAGCAGAGATCTTACCTAAAATTGTGTAGAATTTAGCTTAGATCTTGCTTATTTGGCGTTGAATTTAGCGTAAATCTTTCCAAAATTCAACGCTTCCACCGCCAATCTTACTTTTTTTCTCGATGAATTCAGCGTAGATTTTATAAAATGTCAACGTGGGGGGTACTGGTGGCGTGGATACGTTGGGGGGAATACGTTAGGACGCTGGGTGTTACGTTTTGGGAGGGGATACGGGGTACGATGTGGGGAGTGTTTAAGGGGGATGGGGTACGTGGGGGGACCGTGGGGGGTACGTTGGGGTGTACGTTCGGTGATAACGTGGGGAGGGGGCTGGGGGTTGGTATGAGGTGGAGGATGTACGGGGTTTCGGAGGTACCATGGGGATACGTGGGAGATGTAATTTTGGGAAAGTACGAGGTGGGGTTGTACGTGTGGAAGTGGGGTATGTGGGGGTACCAGGGGGTACGTGGGGGATGGTACGTGGGGTTGGGGTTAATTGGGGTGTGCGGGGGTACGTTAAGTTGGGGAGATGTAGAGTGGTCGGAGAAGGTACGTGGGGTGAACTTTGAGGAGGGGGGTTCATGGGGGTGGGGGTGGGTACGTTGAAGGGGGTGTAACGTTGGGTTCGTACGAGTTGGAGGTTGTAAGGGAGGGGGCCAGTTGGATGATGGAATGGGATAGGTAGGCAAAAGTTTTTTGTAGGTCTTTCAAAATCTAGTAGCGTGCAAGAGAGACTGGAAAGAGCTAAGGGGATCAAAAAGTGGGGCAAACAGTGAACAAATTTCAAAAAAGGTCTACGCTAGATTCAACGCAAAATTATGTAAGATCTACGATAAGAAATCAAAAATTATGCGAAATGTTATGTTACAACGTGATTTTGCGTTGAAATTAGCGTAGATTTTACATAAATTTTGCCTTGAATTTAGGCTAGATCTTACTTATTTTGCGTTGAATTTAGTGTAGATATTATACAAAATCAACACATTCTTACTGCCAATATTAGATAGTTTTGTGTCGAAATCAACGCAGAACTTGCATAAATTTGTCTTGAATTCAGCGTAGATCTTATTTATTTTGGCGTTGAATTTAGATCCTGCCAACACTCAACGCATTCACCACCATTCCTACGTAATTTTGCATTCCATTTAGCGTAGATTTTACATAATTTTAACGTAGGGGGTACATTTTGGAATTAACTTGGGGGAAGGGGGTTACGTTGGGCGAAGGAGGAGTAACGTGGGGGGGGGTACGTGGGGTTGGGGGAACGTTGAGGGGGGGGGGGGTCGTGGGGTGGGGTGGGTACGTTGAGGGGGTGTAACGGTGGGTTGGTACGAGTTGGAGGTTGTACGGGGGCTGGTGGGGGTTGAGGATTACGTGGAGGGATCATGTGGGAACGTGGTGGATGTAATGTTGGGGAATTACAAGGTGAGGCTGTACGTAGGGGCTGGGGGTACTTGGGGGACCAGGAGGGTGCGTTGGGGTACGCGGGGTGGGTTTTCGTGGTCTGGGGGCACGTTGAGGAGGGCTGAGATTCAACTTGAGGGGAGGGGTACGTGCCAGGGGGCAGGTGGATGATTGAATGAGATAGGTAGGTACATTTTTTTGCAGTTGTTTCAAAAAAAATCAAAAACCGGTAGCGTGCAAAAGAAACTGAAAATAGTTGAAAGGATCAAAAAGTAGGGCGGAAAATGAAAAGACAAAAAGGGTCTACGCTGAAATCAACGCGAAATTATGTAAGATTCACGCTTAGAAATGCCAAAATTGTGCGAAACGTGATGTTACAGTCCGATATATAAAGAGTGCGATTCTAAAGACAAATATGGTTCTGCGGCACATTGGTAGCGGAGGCGACAAGTAACTACGGGGTCAGTGATTTGAGTACCATACCCAGAGGTCAACGCGTTTTTTTATGTAAGATCAACGCTAAATTCAACGCAAAAATTTGCATTATCTACACTAAGTTCAGCGCAAAATTATGTAAGATCAAAGCTGAATTTAACGCAAAATTATGGAAGATTTACGCTAAATTCAGCGGACAATTATGTTAGATTTTCGCTAAAATCAACGCAAAATGATGTAGGATAATTTGTACGGCTTGTAAGATAGCACCGACTACACTAGCTGTAAGACTATTTAAGACCGCTAGTCTTACCGCTAGTCTTGCATTCAGCGCAAAATTATGAAAGAAAATTGCGGGGAGTTTTCTGACTTGTCAACGCTAGTTACCGCTAGTCTTACATAGTTTTGGCTAAATTCCTCGACCCGTGTAGTCGGTGTTTTCAGACACTTTATTTATGTACTTCGAATATTCCAATGATGTCATACATGGTTTCAAATATTGCATCTCTCTGTCTTATGACTTCATATGATCGATATAAGTTGGACCTCCGATTTACTTTGAGTTCCTGAATAGTTGATCCAAAATCCATTCTCTGTAATAGATGATACTTGTGAAGTAGCTGTTACCATTACATGTGTAACTTTCATTGCTCCTTGGCACCGACGAGTAATGACTGGCGATTCCATACAGACAAATGGGCTCCATGCTGTCGCAACTTCACAAGAAAAGTTTAGAGAACTGCTGTGTTCCATTAGTATGCAAGTTGCTATGCCGCTTATGAAAAGACTTCAAAAATATGGTTTGATAAAATGTAACGTCGGTTTGAAGTCTTTTCATGGGCCGTCGGCTTGAGCAGTCTCCTCATGGTTATTATATAGTCCCTTTGTGCTTCTTTTATAATTTTTGTATGGCATGATAGCCAAGAATTCAATATGAGTTTTTGCGTTCTTGCAACGCCCATGCATCAGTTATCCAGCAATTTAAATGCTTCCAAAGAGATGAAAACCCAGAAGCTGTTAAACATGCTTTTAAACATGTAAAATATCCATATGCATTAAAATTTTTTGAAAGCTATTGTTTTCCTTTTGAACTAATATAGTTAATTGGCAAATACAGGAACATTTTCACCGAGAGCAATAAAGTACAATGAACCTCAAAAATAGTTCACTTGATTGTAGCTTTGCGACTGCCAGACAATAAAGTAGAAGAGTCGGAATTACCAAAAAAGTAGCAGTGCTTCTCTATATGATAATGAGAAACGATAATTAACCTGAGCCGGAAGACTGTCAAAATTTTCGTTAGCTTTCTTGCATTAGTTAACATCTACATGTGACTTGTTTTCTGGTTCTAAGCCAATAAGATTTTTTAGAGCTCATGATTTTCTTGGCATACATGATCAGAACCGCGGATATTATTGTCTAGGTATTTTTAATCGGAAATAAAAAATTTGAACCAAGCGATTTTTACTCTTCCAGGGCATAATGTAGTCACAGGTTGAACGCTTATCTGTTCCCGCATAACTTTCTCGTTTTTTACTTTTTTGACTTTTACGGACTTACTTAAGCACTATGAACTATAAAAGTTTGAAAAATATCATTTTTTCCATTGTCAGTTTTATAGTTTTTTGCCAAGTTCATAGACTTACTGTATAGATTTTATATGGTTTCCAGGAGATGTTTATGGTGGTCAACCATGAAAATGTGCGCAATATTATCACTTATCAGGTTTTTTTATTGGCAGCTGACGGTTCCTATGGTGAAATGAATAATTGGAACATAACTAAAACAGCAATAAAAATTGAATTATAAATGTTTTCAAAGTAATAAACTCTAGAAATTGTTTGGCGGCTCATGATTTGTCGCAAATTAAGGCATAGCTTTTCATAAAAATACAGAAAACAATTTCTTTCTACACTATAAATACGAAACAGAATATCTATCCTGGGTTGGAACCTTAAATTGAAATTTTACGAAACTAAAACTTCCTATTAAAACTTCTGCGAAAAATGATTGCAGCAAAATATCACAAAATGGGAACTTTTTGTTGCCAGAATTTTTGCTTCAATTTCATTGTATCAAAGAATTAGACAAAACTCTTTTTAAAACACAAGAGTTGATATTTGAGCGCGGATCTTGGTGTTTAGGAAACTCATAAGGTTTTATGTAAAAATGAAGACCAGCTAAATACCTCCAGAGTAATTTTGTTGAGGCGTGGATTTTATGGTGAAAACAAGCTAAATTTTCAGAGAAAACAATCCAAAAAGACCAAGAAAACAATCACAAACAAAACAGTCACAGTCACAAAGAATCAGATAGACCAAAAATAAGACTCGTTTTTCTCTTGAAAGGAACAATAGAAAATGAAAACAAATGCCAACTAGTGGATAGTGACCTGGCCTCTCATTACAAGTTTGGGGATCAAATTTTTCACTAGTCACGAATTGATGGCCTAAAAAATCAAAATTGGCGCAGTTAGAAAAAATAGTAAAATCTGGAAAAACCCCCTGCGGGTTGATGTGAAAAAAAGAACCTAAAATCATACTTTGTGATCAAAATTTAACAATATTATTTCAGATCACTTCTAGCTGAGTTTTGATTTTTTAAATTAAAAAAAAGAACATTAAGCAGTAAAATACAACAAACGAAAATGAATAATGACAACATAATCAAAAGTATTTAAAGTTTATTTTTAAATCTGTAGCATCGCAAGCAACCATTCATTGATGGTTTCTGACAATCGGTCGCTTGAATGGATATGTTTTCACACGTTTTAACCAAGTTAGGGAAAGGAAAAATGAATTTGATCTCTTTAAGCGATTGGCAACTTCAAAACTTTAAAAATCGTTTAAAAAGTTATGTTATAGGTTTGCGAAAGGCAACTCAAAATTTTTTGATAGCTCGTCTTTTCACTCAAGAAAAAGCATACAGAAAAGGCAAATCTACATTCTCAATTGTAGAGGGGAATTTGTATATTTAAATACAAGTGTTTGCAATTCGTTACAACTACTCATTTTGTTGATCGCCGATTCAATACATGCGTTTTCGCGCGCTCTAATCAAACTGGCGAAATGAAAAGTCCATTTGAATTCTTCCATTCCTTTCGAGGAAAGGGTTTAGAAAGCAATTTTAAATCAATAGTTTAATCTTTCGTTAATTTTCACAGACGGCAGCTCCAGAATTTTTAAAACCTCTTCATTTTTAAAGGAGGAAACACTGATGAAAGGCAAGTTTTGTTGTCAACCGAAGCATGCAATATGTACAATTAAACAAAAAATGTTTGCGGTTGTTGACAACTACTCATCTGGTTGTTCGAGCAGATCAAAGATGGGCAAGATGGTTTTCTTTTACTTTTGTCGCCCATTGAACCGGATGGATTTTTTGCACGATATGTAGAATCTAATTTTTTAAAAATACTAATACTCGCTCATTTGAGTACGTTTTTGCTGCTACTTTCTGTTTACTGCCCTTTCCGGTCAAAATTCTGTCTTGAGTTTAATCCGCTGTCTTTCTGTTGATATCATTTTGATCCGCAAACTGGTGTCGTGTTTTATCAGATAACTTTCAACGATGAGTTTAAATTTCTGTTTTAATCTCTGCTCTTTCCAGTGAACGGCTGTGATTGTCATAATTTCAGTTTGTAATTTTTTCAATGTTCGTTTTCGGACTCTGAAATTGCTATTCATAAAACGATAGCGACAGAATGATGCGCCCTTAGTATTTTGGCGATGCCTAATGTAACTTAGACGTCAAAAGGTAAGCAACTCTGGCTCGATTGTTGAAATAAACTGCATAAATTTTTTTTTCCAATTTCATGACACCATGAGCCCTGAGGGACTCGTTTTATGCTTGTCAATTAAAACAAAAGATTTTTTTGTTCAAGAAGCAGATTGCAATCAGTTATAATGTTACGATAAATTGAATTTGATTAGCAAAACTTTGAGGTTCTTTTAATAACGGCATTGAGTAACATTATCAGACGTATCAGACTTTTTAGTCTGTGACTGTATTTTTCTGGTTTTTCGGCTTTTTTCTATGACGGTTTTCTCTGGAGCTGTTTTCAATTCTAGGATTTTTTTATTGGGAAATTTTTCGTGATGGACTGTTTTTTTCCTGGCATTTTTATTTTGAAATTTCCGGTAAAAATAAATTTATTGTCATAAAATATCCACTTATGAAAAAAAAATAGTCAGAGAACTATCAGTTTTAATAAATAAGTAGATTTCTCAATTTTTTTTTATCAGGTCTATGCTTCATAATAGAACAACAGTATATGATTAAACGTGTTCTCAACCATAGAGAGTTCCGATTTGAACCCATGCTTATTGGGTGTGTTATTTTTACCCCCCCAACGCGTGGGTGCGGTATTTTTCACATAGTTAAGATTCTTTACCTAGTTAATGATATTTAACAACACATAATCTGTAACTGGGTGAATAAAAACCGCTGCATGGCAAGAACAGATCCTAGAGGTCTAAGCAAGGATAGTATGAGATGCCTATGGAAATTTTGAGGAACAGTTCTCTAATATCCTTCCCT
This sequence comes from Convolutriloba macropyga, assembly GCF_964194025.1. NCBI lineage: Eukaryota > Metazoa > Xenacoelomorpha > Acoela > Convolutidae > Convolutriloba > Convolutriloba macropyga. The sequence continues at coordinate 23,313 of NW_027452503.1, read as the reverse complement.
CATTTTATACAGTGGACCCCCCTCGTCCATATTGCATAGGCTTCCCCCTTCAAATGCAGGAGTTGTGCATACCATTCCATCGGGACATACCACAGGCCCAGAAAAACTGCTGATTGTGTAGAAGGTCGTTTGATAGAACGGCGTCTCCTTTAACAAAAAATCAAGACCTGATTTGTCCCGCGACCCAAGACACAGATAATAGTATCACCGACTTGGTTCGAGGATCGGGGGGAGGGGGTGGGGTGGGAGGTTGACCAGACTGACAAGACTATAAATTGGGTATCGGCCAGAAGAAACAGACTGGATTGACTAATTGTCAGACTCGGAGTACCTCTTCCAGTCAAATGCTCAGAGGTACTAACATAAAAAGCACAGAAAGTGTGTGTGTGTGTGTATGTGTGTGTGTGTGTGTGTGTGTGTGTGTCTGTGTGGGTATGTGGGTGTGTGTGTGTGTGTGTGTGTGTGTGTGTGTGTGTGTGTCTGTGTGTGTGTGTGTGTGTGTGTAGGTATATATTATATATATATATATATATTATATATATATATATATATATGTATATATATATATATATATATATATATATATATATATATATATATATATATATATATATATGTTTATAAACATAATATAACCCGGGTCGAGGTTTTCAACGCAAAATTTTGTAAAATAAGCGGTGAATGCGCTGAAGTTACATAAATCAGGCGGTGAATGCGGTGAAAGAAACTTTATCGCCTTGTAGCGGTGAAATTACATAATTTCACCGCTGATTTTATATAAATTCAGCGCTATGAAGAAAGTGTCCAAATTATTTGAGAAAAGCGGTGACTGCGATGAAATTACATAAATTCACCGCTTGGAAAAAGAGTTAAAAATTGTGTGAGATCAGCAGTGAAAGCGGTGAAATTAATGGGGAGTAAGGGGGAATTGCAAGATTTAAGCAGAAAGAAGAGTGAATTTGATTTATAAGCAGAAAGGTTTTGCAGAAAGAAGAGTGAATTTGATTTATATTCAAAATAAAATTAATAGATGGCGCAGTGGAAGAAGAAGTGCATGACATGCGTCAGGTGTGTGGTTCGAACCCTTGTAAGAGCGTTGAAATGCGTTGACTTTTTGTAAGTTCAGCGCTTACTATAGCGGTGAGATTACATAATTTCACCGCATATCACCGCAAAATAATGTAAATAAATTTTCGGTGAAAAGAAAAAAACTTTTCACCGCTTATCTTATATATGTTTCCGCTTTTTCCTCGACCCGGGAAGTCTATTGATTAGCATTTAACCTTATCTTATAAGCTTTAACAAAGAGGCACTTGTTCACCTGTAACTTATTGGGGTAGAACACTACGTCCTTAACGGGTGAGAAAGACCCCATGCCACAAGCTGCGAGGACAGTTCTCGACATTCTGATTCTAGCTGTTGCCTCTCTGCACAGTCGGATAGATGTAACAGTCGGATATTAGTTACATCGGGTCGAGGTACATTTCAGAGACAATAAGCCGTAAGTGGACGCAGTTTTAAAGTTATAACTAAAATTTGTAATTACAAAAATTTAGAAAAATTGCCAAAGCTGCCTATGTGTTCTTAAAAGAATTTGGTAGTTAATTTTCGTCGTTTTTGGGTAGAAGAACCGACGAGTTGTTATGTTTAAAAAACGAGCTAGAAATGACTAGCCAGAAAAGATGAAGGTTTCTAAATTTTTTTTGTCGCCATCATAATTTTTGATCGTTATTTAACATAAGAAAGATTTGGTATCGTCTTTTTTAAACGTAAGGAATATTCGGTTTTGTCGTTTTCCAAACTTAAGAAAGATTCGGTATCGCCGTTTTTAAACACAAGAGATTCGGTATTTTATTTCGTGAAAAAACTGTCAGTGTGAGAAACTTTCATCGTTTTCTTCTATTTTCTAAATTTCATTCTACACAATACTTTGTTTACCATAACCAACAAGCCTCAATTAATTAATGGAGAAACTCACCGAATGACAATTTAGACCAATCAAAAATGTTCTCTCAAGAAAAAGAGACAGTACTAAAAGCAGCTGTTTGCCAAATATTTGATGTAATGTATCTAAAGTGTAGTGGAAGACATGGAAAGGGTATAATGGAAGTTTGAATGAAGATCCTGAATACCTCGACCCGGTATTGGAAGGACTGTTCTAATCAGCGCCAAATTGTTGTTAACTGACACATCTCCGAAGCTGAAACTGGAAAACACAAAAAGGTTATAGCAACTTCGCATATAAAGGTCATTTAATTTTCAGGTAAAAAGTTTTCACGCTCAGTTGGCTGGATCCTTGCTAGTTTTAACATACCTTCTTGATCAACAAGTGCAGATCTCAGAAGCGATCATATAAAAGATATACAAAATACATGTTTGCTAATGCGCTTCAAGTTAAGTTTGATTATACGTATTTGTCACTACATTGCTCTCCTGTTTATCTATTTCTACTTCCTACTCTTAAATACAAAATGTATGCTCACTACTTTCTAAGACTCTTAATGGAATCTTTGGGACCATTGATGAGACCAAGTACACAAATTTAGCCCTTAATTGATGGAACCATTGATATCTGTATCTGCTATATCTAGTATCTAAAGCTGGTGGGTCAGAACGGGGGTTTGATTGTCAAGTGTCGTGCTTTATGTGAAAAGAAAAGCTTTAAACTAAATACAGAAACGGCACACACTGGCCACTGGATACTTAGGTGACTCATATCAGAGGAGGAGAAACAGTATGCTCACCAAGTTTTTTGTGGAATCAGTTTTGGCTCATGGCGTATAAGTAATTGAGTGACTGTAAGAATTTCCGAATAGCAAACTTTTGCAGGAGTTTTCGAGGCTAAACTTTTCGTGAACTTTTTTCGACTTACACTCTATTTTTTTTCTTTTTTTGCGTATTTTTATTCAAAAAGTTTCTGGTTCACCAAGTTAGCTTCAAACAATTCAGAAGCGGCAACGTTAGCGGCAACTTTAAAAGAATAAGTTTACGGTATAGTTTGTCATTATTATTTGTGACAAAAAATGTTGGCCGGTTTTTGGTCCTTTCTCCTGTTTTTGAAAAAAAAAACCGGGGAGAAATAAATAAACTGTCTTGAAGTGCATCTCTCCATTTCTGGCAAATAAACTGTCACATTAACTGTTAATGCAAAAAATTAAAAAAATTTTGAAACAAAATGATGTTTACATCGGATCTAATTATTTAGATGAGTGGTATGAACTTTATAGTTTTGTGCTATTTTAGGTCTGTTCTTTTCTTTTCATTTAGGTTTTCAGCCTTTTTGTCCTTTTTGCTCTATCTATCCTTTTCAGTCTTGAATATGTAGTTGACCTTACTTAAATTACTTTTTTTTCACTTTTAAGAATTACGTTGGAAATTTTTCAAATATTGTCTAAGTAAATGTCAACAAGGCATCTAATTGTTGACAAAAAAACCTCCAAATTTTTACTACACGAAAGATAGATTGCTTTCTGAGTGTTTCTAAAATCTTTTGATTTCAGTCAATTGCTCTAGCAGTAACAACAAAAGGTATCGACTCTACAACTGGGAACGATTACGTCTAGTTGGGTCAACATCTGGAAACTTCCAAATTAACATATTTCTCGAAAAGCGTTAAAAAACAATGTTTTATATTATACTTGAAAATCAATTTTTTCTTTGAAATAATGAAAATGATGGAATATAACTTATAATACTCCTTGTTACTCAATAATTTTTTTAAAAATCTGAAACATGTAAATAAACCAACCACTTGGTTAATGTTACATGTTAGAAATTTATTAATCAAACATTATTATTCTCTAATTCATAACAAATATGTTTGAATCCTGCAACCCTTCGGTCTATTGGAACTCTTTCGTGTCGTTTAAGCATTTCCGCTGTAACTTTTTGTTTAAATTTTGTTTTTGACGTTTTTTTTCTAATTGTAATTGGAAGTGGGTTCGATTTTAGAATAAGTTAAGGACAATTGAACCATTACTCCATTTTGGCTTACATTTTTGTTCTAAGAAAAGTTTATGGGTTCGTTTGTTTGCAATAATTGGCACGTTTTCGAAAATTCTGAAATGTTTATTACAGTGATTTTTTGTGTGTTGAGACAAGACTAGTGATTTAAACAGATTTATTCTTGTTTTTAGCGGTACCTGATAACGAACCAAATATAATGATCTCATTGCTGAAGCCATTTTACTGATAACCCCTTTTTAGTTGATTTAGGTATTTCAGTTCCTTATCAATTATTAGACCTAAATATCTACGTTTTTCAGATGCCTCCAATCGGTGTCCATTGAAATCAACAATTTCAATGATGGGCAACTTTTCACTCCTGAACACCATTAACTCCGTTTTTTCCTCATTCAAGTTTTTTTTTCATATTCTGATCTGTCTTGTTTAATGAATCTTCAGCTATTAGCTGCAAATTTGTTTCATTCTTTGCATGACATAGAGTTGCTGTATCATCGGCAAACTGTAATACATCAAAATTCGTTGATACAGCTTCACTGAATTTGTTGAAAAAAAGTATAAAAATTAAAGGCCATAAGACAGTTCCCTGAAGAACACCGTGTTTTATGACAACCCAATCTTTTGTGCTATCCCATTTTTTACACACTGTTTTCTATCACAGAGGAAGGAGTTTAATAAGATTCTTGCATTCTCTCCAATTCCATTCCTTTTTATTTTGTTCATAAAAACAACTATGGATATTGAGTTGAAAGCCTTTGCTAAGTCTAAAAAGTGTGACAACAATTTCGTTTTCGTCAACGCATTGGTTTGTTTTTTCAGTTAATGAAATCATAGTATCTAGACTGGACTTTTGTTTTTGGAATCCGAGTTGATTATTGTTAATTAAATTTTTAAGATTTAGGTGGTGAGTTAGTTGTTCAAGTAGTAATCGCTCAAAAATTTTTGCTAGAGTTGGTGTGACTGATATGGTTCGATAGTTTTCTTGTTCTAGTCTGTCTCCTTTCCTATAAAGAGGTGTAACAAGGGCTGTTTTCAATATATAAGGAAGCGTGTTTTTGTTTATATATTAATTTCCGACAAACTGTAAATGAGTTCCAATAGATAGTTTACTATCTTTTCGCGCCCTTGCTTGTATATAGCCCGGTCCGGGCGGTTTATGCCTGGGTAGATTATCAATAACAATATACAATTCTTTTCTGGTGACTTGTCGGAAGCTAAATTCCGGTCCATCAAATGTTAGGAAGAATGATTTGGAGAAACGTCTTTGCCTTTGTATAATCCGAGCCTCGCAAAACAGTTATTAAGAATATTGGATCATTTTGTCATCCTCAACAAAATGACTACCTTCGCTTAATTTGTCAGTTTTTTCAATGTGACTGTTGGAGTTGATCCTGATTTTGATGAATTTCCATTGTTATCTTGAGGTTGGTAGCTGCTGGAAAAAACTCTTTGTATAATCATCTGCACCTTTTTTCAGTTTTCTTTTCGCTGAATTGCGTAAAGATTTGTAAATATTATAAATCTCTGGTTTTGGGTTTTTCTTCCACGAATTGAAGAGACGGTGTTTTTCATTTCTGAGATCATGTAAATTTTTTGTCAACCATTGCTTTAGTTGTTTTTTGGTACTACTTTCTACCAACTTCAAGGATGCATGGAAACTCAGTATGCTTTCAAATATGTAGATAATTTTCAGAAACATTTCGTTAGGCTCATTTAACTGATAAATAGGCGACCAATCTTGCAGCGCAATGTCACGATTGAAATTTGATCTTGAAAATTTCTTGGTATTACGTATCAAAAACTGTATTTTCTTATCACTGTGATCTATCTTTAATGATGACTGATTTACTATTGTGAAATAATCAGCTCAAAGTGTCGACTCTAAGATATTGGCTTCAAAAATTTGGTTCTTCGAGATAAAACAGTGATCAAGTAAAGAATATTTCCATGTCGCCAGCGTTTCAATAACTTAAATTTACCCATTGTTTTTTGTAGAAATATCAAGTGACTGTCTACCTTTTGCACCTAACAAGTTTATATTGTAATCTCTGAATAAAATTATCATATCTGTATACAAAAACACATTTGAGATTTCTATAGTCATTTCATCCAGATAAAAGTTAGAAAGATTTAAATTGAGGCAGTATGTTACATTAATGAGTAGTGTTTTAAAAGCTTACCAATTTAAATCACATTTACTCAAAAAAACTTCTATTGATTGTGTTCAAATCATTTCTCATTTTTATTGTAAACAGTTTGGGAGCCCTAATACCTACCCCTCCGCCTCTCTGTACATTAATTAATGATGATCTTGGATGGGGAACGAAGGTGATGACTATTGCACAGATAAATCTCGGGAATGTCAGTTTTCTCATTTATCCATGTTTCGGTAACTACTAGGAATGAAGTTTCATCAAGGTTCTTCAAAAACGAGACAGTTATTCATGTTTAATATTGAGGCTTCTACAATTCATATACCAAAACTTGGGAAACTCCGGTTTTCTCCCACACCCACCATTGTACGTTTCGGTTGTTGTTATATTATCCAAATTTGATGGACCTGGGTTTCTTCCAATATCACCACATTTTTGTAGAATAACTACGATGATTATAAGTAGATATTTTATATTAAATATTCCGAAACATAGGAAAAAATTTTTTATCTCTTCGATATGACGGCTGTTGGGTTTTTAAGTTTACACAATTTTGAGTGACTTTTGAGAAACTCAATCTTTTCTAGAAAAAAACTAAATTAATCAAATTTAAAACCAAGAAAAAAATCCACCTACATCTTGAATAAAACATTTTGATGATTTCTAAGAAGTCAACCGAATGTATCAGAAATCAATACGATTGTTGAAATTATTCCATCCATCTCTCATGGGTACAAAAAGATCTTTGCGCTTTGGTGAAATTTGTCTCAAAGAGTCATCGTTTGTTGAACAATTGTAACCAATGCTTTTCAAGTGATTTCTTAGAGTCGCTACCATTTTAATAATTCCATGTAAATTAGGGTGAACACCATCAAGCCTTATATCTGTGTTTTCCAAGTCGTATTTCAGGACATTTGTTTTACACGGCTGAAATTCACAATTAAGTTGATCGGCTATATTATTGACTTCCCTGTTGTATTCATTAATTTCTTTGTTATTCACATCTCTTCCACACAGACCATTCTTTACATTCGTTATTTTTCAAATGGCAACCTTATGTGGTTTGACTTTTGTTATACATTTGCCAACCAGGTCAACATTTTGCTCTGCTGTTTTTTTCGTCAGTACCCTGATCAATAGTGTTATGCTCAAGGTGAAATATAAGGCTTTCCGACTTTGTTCCAGTATTGTATTTACATTCATTTTGTATTCGCCATTGCTCAAACGCAATTTGCTTTTTGCTTTCTCATAGGTTTTTGGGTTCACTAACAAATATTAGCTCAAATTTATGGAAACTAACAACACTAGCATCTAACCACACTAGCAACAAACTAGCAAAGTGTAAGAAAATTGATGGCGGTAAACGTTCCCCCGAATCGCTCCACTACTCCCTTGTTGCACATAATTGTGTGTCGGGGTGGTGGTACGGAAATTAACCCTGAAAAATTGCATCAGTTTACTGCTGTCTTGCCATCACAGCTTACAGTCCCAATCTCAAAACAATGAATTCCAACTTAGATTTTTGAGTTTTTAAAACAAAAACTTAAAAATGTTGAAAACAGAACTCAACTAAACTTTTTTTAATTTTCTTGCTGAAATATTTTTGATTTTCTCTTGGTAATTCACAAACTAAATAAGTTATTTTTCATTCTTTCTGTATAAATATTGTTTTTGCTAGCCTCAATTTTATCAAACTATTATCAAGCGTTCTTCTCTTCGTGAAGAATGCTGTTCTCAATAATTGCGAAGTTCTAGCCTTGCCAATTATCACAATATCTAATTACTAAAGCATTTTGTGCTAAAATGATTGTAATTTCAAAATAATTTTTTTTAAAAGCAGCAGATATTAGTTTGTATAAACCCTTCAGTGCCACTTTCTGTGTTCACCAACTATTTTTGTTGCAACCATTTATATGGTTAAAAAAACTATAGTAGCGAGCAAGAACCACTTCCTCGCAAAAACTTATCGAATATTTTGAACAGTGTAAGTGGTGCGGTGAGTTCTATTGTGAAATTCAACTCTAAACTAACTGCATTTAAAAAAAGATCCTTGCATGCAGCGATAACAGATGGCGCGCTTTGCGATGAAAATATATATTTTCTACATATGTTCATAGCAAATCTCACATTTTCTATCTGTTATACCTTGACGCATTAAAAGGATTAAGCATTAAAAGGACAAATCCAAAAAAATTGAGATACAGCCAAGTATACTGCATAAAGTTGAAATAGTCATAACAACATAACTGCAAAAATGGCATTTACTCACTCGGGAGCCACGTAGAAGTCGTCAATCCCGTGAGCAATGAATATAGAGTCGTTGCGCGAAAAGTCACCAACATCTAGTCTCAGGTCCCGAACTGAAACGTTATCAATATGTGAATCAACTATTGATATTGATACATTTAATATTGATAATAAGATTTAAGTGTTTCTGAAAATCCCCTCATTTACTATAATTACAGCGTTGGAACTACTGCTTCAGTTATATTCGAATGAGCCCTTAAAACTTGGCAAAAGTCTGTGCTAATCCTTATTTTTTCCTAATTTCTTTAAAATCCACTTATCAAAAAACAAAAGTTTTGTCATTTCTCATTAACTTTTTTAAGGTTGCAGAGGTGCTGTAAATTTTTCATTGTAAACTGCAAGCAAAGTCCCAGCAGTTCTGTTTTTAGATTCTATTTTTTGTTCTCAAGATTGAGAAACGTTTGCTGATAAAAATCAACAAACCTATAATTTTTAAACATAAAAATTGAAAAGTTGAAACTGCTTCAAATTTTCGAGAAAAAATCTCAGGCACTAATACGATTATTCCAACCCTTTATTTCGCGTTATTGCCAATTGAGATGATACTATACAATACCACAATAACGAGATATGGTCGACCATAAAATATATATCAGTTTTTGCATAACCAAGTTTTCGAGGAAAAAAACCATGCGTTTCGCTGCTTTTTTTTTACTAACGCATGCAGATTTTTTTTTGCTATGAAGACGATAAAAACTAATATAATTATTTTTCAGTGCTATGTTCTATTCTCTTTTTTGAATCAACCCTAATGAACTCTGTGTAGGTTCGAACAAGACTTGCGTTTTAAAGTCTCGCCAGCAATCAAAAATAGCTAAAAGTAAACAAAGTAAACATTTAAAAAAGGTATCAAGATAAACCTTGGACCTACAGTAAAAAGATTTTCATTGCGGATGTAAATCTTAGGCTCACTGACAGCCAATTAGTCTGTTGCCGATCAAAATCAAGACTAATTACATGCAGTTTGTTAGTCGCAGTACAATGGGAAAGCTTTAACTATAGTTCAACAAGATCAATTTGAATAAATTTTTCTTAAAAAAGTTGTAAAGCGTCATTAGTCAATTAAGCGTCGCTAAGCGTCACAATCAGCAGCTGTTGTGTTCAAAACCTGTACAACGGAATCATCAATATCATCAATAGGTTTGACCCTTGTTACGAGGATGCGCTCTCCTTCTCGTTCCGTCGCTACATGTGTGTCGATGTGTGGCCAGATACGTTTGCTGACACTGGTTTACCGCATACTGAGCACTGAACGTACTTGCATACATATTTCCTGGCATCTCTCGTGTCGTGGCATTGCATTTTTTGTCGTGAAAAATTTGCATTCAACATCCATCTTTGACATTGTGCTTTTCTTTTTTGCTTGGTTTTTCTCATTGCAAGAAGTTGAGCTTTGGGTAGTTTGTTTTCAAACTTGTTGCATTTTAGGCAATAAAACTTCATTGTAGATACAGCATGAACGCGTATTTTGTGTATAATAAAACCCGCAGTAGATTTTCACTCTTTATCTCATTCTGTGCGTTTAAACTTTGTTGCAATTGTCGGTAAAGAGTTTCCGAGGTTTCATGTTGAGGACGTTTGTGTCCTTACGCATATTTCCGTAATGATAAGTGGTTTTTTTTATTGTTTACAGATTTTCCCAGGTCCTCTGTCGGTCTTTTTTGATCTCATCCAGGTTCGCCGGGTCGTCGCCAGCTGCTCATAATATTCGTTTCCTGTACTGAGGTTATGTTCTGGCATTCATTCTGTTTTCTTTTAGTTTCCATTTCTGGTAATCAACCTGTGATGACTTGTTTCACTGATCTTCAACTGTCCATTTGCATACCCTGCTTTATTCGCTACAGACTTTTTTTCTTCAATTTTAAGTCAAATCGATTGTATCCCCAGAACATTGAAGATAGGATGTCTCGCATAGTGTAGTGAATTCTTTGCACTGTTCTTCTCTCTTGCTGCTCCAGATATATCGGTATCACCGATCAAGCCACTTATCCATAAATTGATTTCTCTTTTTCTCTTTTCTGCCACGATCTGGTTGCTACGTCAATTAGTAGGCCTTTCTTCAAGCAGGTTTGAACAATAACCGCTTGTTGGCGTTTCGTCAGTTTTATCTTTGCTAGTTATGCAGCGAATCTTAGCCCAAATAAATCCAGCTTAATTTACACGATTTCTTGTGTCTGTTGCTTTTGCCATAACGTGTCCAGAAGGGCACTCGCCAATGCGGCTGTTGAGAAGATGTTCGGGGTGGCTAGCCCGTCGCAAATTCGTTAGCGTCTGGAAGTTATATTTGTTTTCCATGCTTGGTTCCCAATTTTGTTTTTCCAGCGTATTGATTGACGCACAAGACAAGCTGTGCGCCACGTTGGAAGCCACACACTCGGACAACGAAATGCAACTGTCTCTTATAACAATGGTCACCATCGTGTCAATAGGGTCTCAAGAAATCCGATTAGAGAAGAGAAGATAAAAAATTGCTGATTAAGAGCTTCATTGTTACATATATGTATTTTTGCGAAACTTGGTGCTCATACTACTTTGCTTATGACTTTTCAGAAATAACAAAAAAATTATGGTTTCTTAAAGTCTGCCGAAGAGAATTTGTTTGAGAGTGTGACTTTTCTCAATTTTATAATAAAATCATTGCGTTTTTATTTAAAAGTTCTGATGAAGATGTGATAAACAACGGTAGAAAAGAAGGACATTATTCAAGAAATGAGTTGTAATCGAAGGTAACGATTTTTTAAACCGGAAGTATGACAAATTATTACCTTGTCATTGCTAATATCCCTATTACTTGCTTAATCCTATCAACTGATCAGGAAGTAACAGCTATTTTACTTCAGAACTGGTAGACGCTGGTAATAGATATAGACTTTGCTCAAGAAAAAGTAAAAGCAAGTATCGTTTTTGCAAAATCGAAAACTTTCCCCAGTGTTCGTGACTAGGATATACTAACTTGGTATACCCAATTGCATGACTGGAACAACAACACACTCTGCAGAAGTGGCCACAAATCTCTCACTAACAATTACAGCTCCACAGAATTTATCCTCACTGATTTGCAGCCTCGCATAAAAGGATCTCGCATCGCTTACGCGGGAAAGAGGTTCCTTGATAATTTACCTCCAGATATTAACTAGATAATATTTGATACTACTGGTGAATATAATCCTAATTTTCAAATGCAAAACCTCGAAAGGAATTGTCGAAAAAGTCAGTCTTTAATTAGCAAAGAAAAATGATTACAAAAGTATAAAGCGAAAACTGAGACGGAACCCCTTTCCTATTTACTCCACGAGTGATAAAATTTGTGATAGGAATTCTGCTTCTTAATTCAAGTTTTTCATTTTGGACCAAAGTGACTGCTAAAATCAACTTAACACGGGTAATTATAACTCCCAGAAACATTCGCACCAGGTGCATAATCACTAATGAAAATATGACCGACTTGAACTACTCTGTTTTATGTCTAATTGCTGACCTTCATTAATTGTTACTGTTTCTAATTTAAATGCAGGTAAACTAGTAGGCCTTACTGATATTTGCTCAGATGGTGTTGTTATTTCATTTTGTGGAGTTTATCCTTGCACTTTGATTCTTATTGGTACAAAGCTCATATTTCTGTCAAATTTTCTCAGCTCTCAAATTTTCATCAATATTCACTCAAGTTTTCCTCAACTTTTTTTTATATCGAAAGGTACGGGATAAGTTCAAATGCATTCTGTTTTTCTTCTGTTCATCTATGGTATCCTTTAGAAAAAACACAATTGTAACTTTGACAAGTCTTTTTAGAGGGCGCTAGTGAAAATGGCAATGTATCGAAATATAAAAATGTTGTTGTAGTCGATCAGAATTGAGTAAACGTTAATACTGTTTTCAGATCAGCTGATTGCTCCAAACTGCACTCAATAAAATCTCGATGTTATAAAATAGGATATGAACATTAACATAAATACGCTCGGAAATTGTGTTAAACCGTAAAAGACAAAAGGTGTGTTTGAAGGGGAAAGTGATCGCATGCCGGTTTGCGATACATTCGTATCAAGATCCACGGACCTCTGAATCATAGCAATGGCCCCCATGGTCAAATGTGTTAAGATCTGTCATTTAGATTATGTAATGCTCGAATTGGGTAAACTGGACGAACATAAACTGTGTAACACATCTGTATCCATCGGACTCCTAGAAATCTTTATATTTTGGTATGTAAATTTGTTGAAACGTCACCCTGTAGAGATGTCAGTGGTTGTGGGCAATTGAAACTCAGTGATCATGCGTATAATATGTAAAAAAATTTTCCTGCGAGGTATTGTAAATATGCAAAATCTTTTTAGAGATGCTGAATGTGCCTAAAAAAAGACTCAGCTTTTATCAACTCATTTCTTACAGAACTGAAAACATTTTCAGCGCATTTTTTACATAAAATGAATTTCGCTGCGACGGAGTTCATTGATAACCTCTGTAAAATTTTCAAGAAAACATTCTTTTCAACACGATTCTTTAATAGTTTCCAGATTAGACCGGGCCGAAAAATCGCAGCCAAAATCATTAAAATAAATTATAACTAGTGTTTACAACTTACACTTTGAAAAGCAGCATTTTTATTTACTTTCAAGTAGATCACGTTGAAAGCGCATTGTTTTTATGTACAGCCAACTCTAAACTCAACGCAATTAACGCAGGAAAATTTGAGCACTTACACGGAATGAAGTTTCTTTGATTTCATACAAGGATCATATATGATTTCATACTGGCCATATTTGGTTTCTTAGTACGATCCTTGTATGAAGCCAAAGAAATCATATATGATCCTTGTATGATTACCAAGAAATCATATATGATCCTAGTACGAATAACAAGAATCATACATCTATTTTTCGAAAAACCATTCATGTTTTTTTTGGATTTTATTCGGTAGGGTATGATACCCCGGCATCACATTGTGATCCGCCATAAGAACCTAACGCACAGTATCATTTGTTATGTTGGGTACTAAATAAAAGAGTAAGTCCAAATAGATAACAAAATTTTAGACTTACTCTGAAGCCAGTCTATAGTTATAAATGCTCATTTATTAAAAATAATCAATATAAAATTTGCATATAACCTCAAATTCGTTTTCTGAATATGTTTAAACCACAAACTTAATCTTTTAGCGCGCACAAAGAATCAATTGTGGATTTCAAATGCGATATAATGAATTAGTAAGTCCTCTGACTACATTATACGGGAAATTGTGGCCCCAGTCAATGTTTTATGTGTCATATATGACCTTGTATGATTTCCAAGAAATTTTTTCAACTTCAATAGAAAATCAAAATTATACAGTTTTTAGTCTTTGAAATTTTTTGTATGACCCCTGTATGATTTCTAGGAACTCATATATGGTCCTTGTATGACTACCAAGAATTCATACAAATCATATATGACCTAGTATGATTACTAAGAATTATATATGACTTAGTACGAAATCAAAGAAAGTTGTATGATCGTTGACCCGGGTAGCGTTGAAAAGTTTTGAAACCCTATTAACGCTGACCTCACAAAATAACTTAGGGCTTCGTGAGCATTTCAGCGTGAGTATACTGACGAGAGCATTTCAGCTTCCGCCATCACCATTGCATGGGTGCCAAGTCATAAACTTGTTAACAGTTTCATTCATGTAAATCCAATTGAACCAACTAAAAAAATGTCCTGTTCATTTTTTTATATGCAGGGAACTGTAGCGAATTTAGTTTTTTTATTGATGCTTTCTGCCTAAATTGTGTTCAACGCTAAAACAAATGCTAAATTATCCAAAATTATAGCTGAAAATGAAACTTAAATTTTTATATCCACGCTAACGAACGATCAATTAAATAGGATGAAAACTGAAAATGAACTTGTGTAATTCGGCAAGATCAACGTTAAAACAAAAGCTGAATTATTTATGATCAGTGCATTTGCTGGTAATCAAACAGAAACTCTACTCTTTCACCGCTTTTTGTACCCATTGTTGCATATCTTAATGAGTACACCTCGGCTCGGTCAGTCAAACTCAGTGTTCATAGCACAAATTCCATACGTTTTTGCTTTGGTTGCTTTTTAGAAAAAAAATAGTTTGCCTGCAATATTTTCTTCAACATTCGGCCAATGTTCAATTGATAGTGGAATCTGCAAATTTTTGTGAAGTAAATCAAAACATTTGTGGCAATCGTCCGCTTTCTTCTTCCCTTCTTCTGCTAATGTGAATTCTTCTAATTTCACGGTTCAATCGAAATAATACTCTTCCTATCGATATAAAAAACCCGATAGTCCCAAAAAAATTTTTTGTCCAATTTCTGTTAATTCTACATTTACACATTTTGGGCGTCTTCTCTTAAACTTCAATTTAATCAAAGGAATTTTACAAACTTGAGGAAAACGTTATCTGTAGCCATTTTAATCAACCTTGCAAAAGGGGTTTTAACTGTGTTTCACATTAGCTTTTTAAATATCAATTAGCTCTGTACGTTTTAACTGAAGATGTTATAACTATTCTTTAACTGATACTTGCTGACTGTCAACAATAAGTAAGTATAACTAAAGGGTGTTTCTTCTGAAATGTAGTTACTTATCCACCGTATTCTTCAGACAAATTTTGTAGTTTCACTTACTTTTCTCTTCCTTAAAATGAAAGAAACCGAACAGTGGATTCAATTTACAGATCATAATTTCTGCAAAAGTTTAGAGCCAGAGGGAAAAAAACTATCGATAAATGTATGAGGTGTTCTTACAGAAACAGAGGAGTATCTGCAAAAAAACAAGAGGTCGTTGATTGCATGAAAAATGAAAAACATTAATTTTCTCAAAGTAATAAAATAGCTTGTTTTCAAAAAAATGTTATGAAAAGTTTTTGCCAGCTCTAGCTATCTAAGCCGTCTAATTTTTATTGGATGCTCAACTGAACAGGACTATAAGCAATATGGCTATTGCTACTTGTATAATTTTTTTTATTAGACTTCAACTCGCTTAAGACCTTCTAAATCTTTTTTTTCAATAAAAGTTCTATCTTACCTGAATTGCTTTCAATGTCAACCAGAAAATGTCTGTAGAGATGTAGATCGGACAAAAATGGATTAAAAGTTCTGTTTCTTATGTGAGAAAAATCACCGAGCTTGAAATCTTGTAAAACAGGAAAACCATCTCTCAGCTGAACAAAAGATTGCTAAATTGTCAATATTAATTGTTCCGACCCCCACTTTAGTGGTGAGGAGGAACTATATAATCAACTGGTTTTTTTTTGTTCAGTCAATTTTGGCCGATCGATATATTCATCGTAGAGAATTGAGAGTAGTATCAATGAAAAGCCCGTCCAGCGTAGAATACGGAATTAAAAAGATTTTTTCGATTTTCGTTTTTTACAGGAAATTATCGAGGTTTAAATTTTTGTGAACATTCGACTGTTTTTGTTCACATTTTCAGTAATTTTTGCTAAAATTTGGCACAATTTCGCTGATATAGTTCAAAATAAGTTAAAATTTGAACGGCAGAGTGTTGTTGTTATCGTTACAGATAGAAGAGCGTTGCTGATTTGCTTGAATGAAGTTTTTTATCGGCTAAAATTTTTGAAAACAATTTTAATATTCAAATTTTTTTCATCAAAAATGGTACATAATATGCTTTTTGGTCCACTTTGATAAAGTATGCCAGACTGAGTGACTTATAAACCTTAAAACAGACTCTCTAGTCTCAAGAAGAGCGCTAGTTGCAATTAGGTGCCGCCTGAAAGTCTTCTGGAATTTATACTTTGCCGTTATTTGCTTTTTGTAGGTTTAACTCGATAACTATACAAAATGCATCGCTCTTTTTTTTAATAGTTGAAGAATTCCACGCAACAATTGCTCTGATTTGCAAACACTTGGAACACTTGGTCGGTTTGCTGGGCGCGCTACAAAATCAGGGAGAGGTTCGACAACATCATGGATTCTTAGAAACAGAGGCTTTTTGGTTTTTATTTTGGTGCTAGCTTTTTTCAAAATATTCTGTTTTGTTTTATTAATGATAATTACTGACAAAATTTTTTTACGGCTCCAATAATGACAGCTCCAATTTACGTAAAATTGATGCCAAATGTACATACAGTTTGTTTTAAGGTAACCAAAGGGTTTATATGGCTTTGAGAAAGAGTTTTAATAAATTTTAACTGAATTCATGTCTTCTGCCTTCAATTGTTGTTCTTCTGGCAGTCTGATTTTTAAGTTTAACCTCGCACAGATCTAAATATCGTTCTGAAGAGGTGCAATTGAACTTTTTCTATTCATTCGATTGCTACCTAATGTCTCTTATGTTATTGAATGTATTTATTTTAAGGAGAATTGTGTGAGTTTTTGAACTTGTCAATTTTTTATATTGTTTTAGTCAACATTTTGTTCATTCTCAGTGAGTACAGGTCGATCTTTCCTCCATACAGAATACATAATTGATATTCTGGCCGATGAATTAACTGAAGGTTTTCTTGCTTTTGATACTACGAGTTTTCATACAAAAATTTCTGATATTTGAGAAAAATTCCCCATTTTTGCTGTTGTTTTTGTTTCTTTAGTAAACTGTAACATTTTTCAACAATCTAACTGAAAAAAACCTAACAAAATTAAAAACTGAATATAATTTTTGGTCTCATAACATATGGTTTGAAGGGCTGCGACACCGTTATCTTGCAGAAATTGGTAGAGTTTTTTTTTCCCTTTATTTGTTGCAAATTTTTGTTGTCATAAGCCAAATATTGTGTGATTAAAAGTCTCAGTGGCCAACTATAGATAAACAAGTGAACATAATAACTGATATCAGTAAATAGCTAATGATTGTTTTGACTTTCGAATTAAATTTCTAAAAAAAGAGTATTAGTAATCTTTAACTTATCCTTTTTTGTTCTGATTAGCTTTTTTTCATATTTAATTATTTTACAAAGTTGCATCATGTTCGTAAATTAGCCTCATTATTTAGAGCTGTTTTTATTGTTTTGTTGAATCAAACAATAAATTTTGTGTTGTTTAAACGTTTTAAATGATCTCTTCAGGGCTTAGACAATTTTATTCAGAAGAATTTTGTGAAGTTTAGATAATTTTCAATTTTTGTGGTTCTGTTTCTTGACCTTTTGTGATAGTCGTTTTACAAAAAGACGCTATGATGGTCAAAGGAGACACACATTGAGATGTTATATTCTCGCGGTTAATATCTTATAAATTTAACAGCTTCTAAACTGTGGTGTCGTAAAGTTGTTTGTGAAACTTATTAGTTCAGATTGTATTTAATATTTTTTATAGTCTTATGATTTAGTCTCATTAATAACAATCGCATTTAGTTTTCCCAGTAGTTGTAAGACAAACCTTGTACTCTTTGAGTCAAAGGCTTTTGTTGGCTATCAAATTTCAAAATACTTGTTTTTAATTAAACTGCCAATTTTATTTCGGTTAGTTTGTAGCTAAGCATCTCTATATACAATCCACATCATTTAACAATTGACATACAAATTGCTCTTCATAACAATTTGATGTTTCTCAAGGGACCTTTTTTCTTTGGACAACAAGTTTTCATAAAACCAATTTTCGTGCTTTTTGCATATTTGCCCCTTTTTGTAGGTTTTTGTTCTCTTTTCACAATATCACAATAATGGGCGCCATTTGATTGTTTTACCTTCACTTTTTTACCTTCACAAAGTGCAAACGAACATTATGATTTTTTTAGTGATCAGCTTAATTTTTATTGATTGGGGGGACATCGTTTTCGTGCATAATTTTTTGTGCAAATTTTTAGTTTTTGCCTGAAAATGTCGATTTATTGTAGTCGCATGCCATACCCTGGATAACGAAAGGCCTCAGTTGCTCTCTTTTGAGGCATAAAAGACTCTCTCAATGTTTTCATTTGATGCGTAATGTTTCTAATTAGTTCGAGTTTAATTCTTTTTTTTAAAAAAGCAATATTTTAATAAACTTTACCACTTTTACTCATTTCTAGTCGACTTGTTGCCAAGTTGCATTGAAGAAAAGTCCCATATTTTGTTCAAAAAAGAGTCGGTTAACCTTTTGAGTTAAATTTTTATTGGATGCCATTTTGATTTGGTCATTAGTGGCTTTCAAAAAAATGGACAAGGAGTTTTGGTCGTAATTAATATTTGTAACTATTTGATTTTTATTCCGGTCTTTTCTGGTAGTTATATTATGGTAGCCACAGGTCTCATAGGCCCTCTAGAGTAGATTGTTTTATTCTTTTAGCAGTTTGTTGAAATATATGTTGATATGTTATTTTTTTTATCTCTTGCTCATTTGGTAGACAATTAAGTGAAAAATGTAGATGAGCGGGGTCGGAACTTAATGCGCGAACGCACATTACCGAGCCGCCTTGTTTCTTTTATGACAATACTGCTTCTTGACACCAATGCAACATGCTCGATGATAAGAGCTTAATTAAAGTCAGTTAAAACTTGAAAACAATTTCGGCATTTACTTATTCGCCAATCTTGGCACAAAATGAAAAATCTACGGGAATACTTTCGAAAGCATGACGTGGAAAGAAGTATGAAATGAAACTGATGATTTATTTTAGCGAGAGCACTGAAATGTTTATACTGGGAAGAGATCAGAAAGTTTAGCATTTGAATCGATAGTTTTTGATTTCTTACTTATAAAAAGTCAATGATTGCTTAGATAGTTTATAGATGTTTTTTTTTGTCAAAAAAGAATTGAAAGTTATTAGTTAGCGTTGATCATACATAATTTGAGGGCTTTCTACAAATTGAAGCCAGTTTTTTGTAAAAGTGTTAAGTCGAAAATTTTAAAATTTCAACGCAGTAAACTTTGATCCCAATAAGTTCTTGCAAGCCTATTTTTATCTTTAAAACGCTCTTCGTCAGAGTCGAAACCTTTAACAGTTGCATATTAAGTTCTTTTCTACAATTGCTCTACTCTTTTCATAAATTGAACGAGCCAAAGTCTGGATCATATTGTATTTTGGTCTGGACAGGTCTTTTCATAAGCGTTTTTGAACGAGCACATGAACGCACCAAAATTTTGAACGAGGCAACGTCTGGATCATAAGCATTATTGGTCTGCCTGGCTATTTTCATAGGCAAAAATGGTCTGTATGGGTATTTTCATAAGGAGTTCTGAACGAGGACCTCAAACTGGGAACAATCCTTACAACTGTGCTCATTATGAATGAAATTAAAACGTTGAGTCGTCTTCATTTAGTTGAAGTTTGAATATTGCAGTCTCTTTATTGTGTCATTTCTGTGAAAATCAGCCATGAGTTTTAGTTTGACTATAATTCCACTCATCGGATATTCGAACCCATTCAAAAACAGTTACAATCATAATTGAGGGTTTTAGCTCAACCAATTGAAATGGAATGAATTTTTGACAACGTTTTCTAAATATTCCTTTCTTAGGCTTTAAAAATTGGATAATCGATATGACGGTGTATCAATATTCAGCAGTTTAATCCTTCAAATTGTTTGTATTCGTTATTTCTAAACTTTCAGCATTTTGAAAAATGATGGTTATTAACATTAGGATTTCTTTTCTTTGCTATTTCATAATAGTTTTGTCCATTTGTTGAAGATGTTTTCTATAAATTTAGATATATTTTCCAGTTTACTCACCGACAAAGTTTTTGTTAACATCGGTGTTTAGTTTGATTTTTTTGCATCGTTGGAATTAAGAATATGACGGGTTTTTCATACGGTACTCTTCTGAGTAATGAAAAGACATTTCTAAGTTTTTCTATTCAATGTCAGTTTCAAGTTTTTGATTTTATATAGAGAGAACTCATACAATTGACACTTTAGAATATCCAGAGCTCTTTTTTGTAACTGCACAAATTTTTAATCAAAAGCATTAGAATCACATAAGATCCAACTGACTTTTAATCTGTCTTGTGAATTGAGACTGAGATTGGAGTTCTTCTGATAAGTGATTGAGTTCTTGTTGACAAAGCTGTTTGGATTTCCAAACTGAGTTTCGGGTGTCTACTAGACATATTATTCTCATTTTAGCTCAAACAGTTTTACAAACTCGAGGAAAACGAGAATTGTGCAGCAATTCATTCCAATGAGGATTTACTCCTATTTCAAATAGTTTTTATAGATGAAATTGCTCATTACGATTTAAATGAAGATGCAATAACTATTTTTTTTATTTTTTCCTTGCTTGTCAAAAGCAATAGTTATATCTAAAGCGTGTTTTTTCTGAAATGGTGTAACTTATCCGCCGTGTTTCTCTGAGGTAATTTTTTTTCACTTACCTTTTTTGCATTTTTTTTCCTCAAAAGCCAAGAAACTGAAAAGTTGATTCATTTTGCAAATCATAACTGCTTCAAAAAATAAAACCCCAAAAGAGAAAAAGTCTCGATAAATGTATGAGCTATCTTTACTGAAACAAAAGAGTAAGGGCAGCAAGAAATCGTTGGTTGAGAAAAAAGAAAAAACATATATTTCGAAAAATACTGATAAAATGGCTGTTTCAAGCTGTTCTTGCCTTATAGTTAAAAATATCTTTATATCTTTTTCGTAAATCTGATTATGGATTGAATATTTAATATATTTCAGAAAAAATTTTTAGTATAAAAACGATAAATGCTGGTATTTTAAGCATTTTATAAGATTAAATATTGTAATTACTTTCTCAAAAGATGCATTAAATTTACCTGTACTGTGTTTATATATATTTTTATATATATATATATATATATATATAAATATATTTCAGAGCTATATATAAATATATATATATATATATATAAATTTCAGAGCTAGTAGACTTTGATTCCAATAAGTTCTTTCAATCCTTTTTTATCTTGGAAACGCTCTTTGTCACAGTCGAACCCTTTAACAATTGCATATAAAATTTCCTTTCTACAACAGCTCAACGCAAAAGTAACAATCCTTACAATTGTGTTCATTACGAACGAAATTCAAATGGTGAGTCGTCTTCATTCAGTTGAAGTTTGAATATTACAGTTTGTTTATTGTGTCATTTCTGTGAAAATCAGCAATGAGTTTTAGTCGGACAATAATTCAACCCATGGGATATCCGAACCCAATCAAAAAAAGTTACTACCAGAATTTTAGGTTTTAGCTCAACCAATTGAAATGGAATGAATTTTTGACAACGTTTTCTAAATATTCCTTTCTTAGGCTTTAAAAATTGGATCATCGATATGACGGTGTATCAATATTAAGCAGTTTAATCCTTCAAATTGTTTGTTTTCGTTATTTCTAAACTTTCAGCATTTTGAAAAATGATGGTTATTAACATTAGGATTTCTTTTCTTTGCTGTTTCATAATAGTTTTGTCCATTTGTTGAAGATGTTTTCTATAAATTTAGATATATTTTCCAGTTTACTCACCGACAAAGTTTTTGTTAACATCGGTGTTTAGTTTGATTTTTTTGGAACTAAATTTCGTTGGAACTAAATATATGAGGGTTTTTCATATGGTACTCTTCTGAGTAATGAAAAGACATTACTAAGTTTTTCTATTCAATGTCAGTTTCAAGTTATTGATTTTATATAGAGAGAACTCATACAATTGACACTTTAGAATATTCAAAGCTCTTTTTTGTAACTGCACAAATTTTTAATCAAAAGCATTAGAATCAAATAAGATCTAACTGACTTTTAATCTGTCTTGTGAATTGAGACTGGGATTGGAGTTCTTCTGATAAGTGATTGAGTTCTTGTTGACAAGGCTGTTTGGATTTCCAAACTGAGTTTCGAGTGTCTACTAGAGATATTATTCTCATTTTAGCTCAAACAGTTTTACAAACTCGAGGAAAACGAGAATTGTGCAGCAATTTATTCCAATGAGGATTTACTTCCATTTCACCTAGTTTTTATAGATGAAATAGCTCATTACTATTTAAATGAAGATGCAATAACTATTTTTTTCCTTGCTGGTCAAAAGCAATAGGTATATCTAAAGCGTGTTTTTTTTCTGAAATGGTGTAACTTATCCGCCGTGTTTCTCTGAGGGAAAATTTTTTCACTACCTTTTTTGCATTTTTTTTTCCTCAAAAGCCAAGAAACTGAAAAGTTGATTCATTTTGCAAATCATAACTGCTTCAAAAAATAAAACCCCAAAAAAGAAAAGGTCTCAATAAATGTATGAGCTGTCTTTACTGAAACAAAAGAGTAAGGGCAGCCAGAAATCGTTGGTTGAGAAAAACGAAAAAACTTATATTTCGAAAAATACTGATAAAATGGCTGTTTCAAGCTGTTCTCGCCTTATAGTTAAAAATATCTTTATATCTTTTTCCTAAATCTGATTATGGACTGAATATTTAATATATTTTAGATAAAATTTTTAGTATAAAAACGATAAATGCTGGTATTTTAAGCATTTTATAAGATTAAATATTGTGATTATTTTCTCAAAAGATGCATTAAATTTACCTGTACTGTGTTTATACGTATTTATATTTATATATATAATATATATATATATATATATATTTATATATATATATATTATATATATATATATATATATATATATATATATATATTTATATACCTAAATATATCTATGAGGAGAAATAGATATTTTGAAATATTTAAATCTAGATAATGATTTGCTACACTATCAACATATTAAATGTAAATCGGTAGTTTTTATAATGTACTTGCCTGTGATAATATTTATCTTTATTATTGATAGCTTCCTTAGAAAACAAACGGGCAAAACAAAAGATTATTTTGACATTCATGGCAACTTCTACATCATAATTTATCTAGGGTATTTCTACATTTGGTTCTCATTTTAGTCAATTTTTTCAAATGGTTCTCATGTTATTTGATTTTTAAAATTAAAATGGAGCAAAGGTCTCCTTTTTTATACCATCTATATTTCTTTTATCGTCTGATGATGATAGTTCATCT
>NW_027452502.1:0-30790 GCF_964194025.1 Convolutriloba macropyga | reverse complement strand
CCTAAAGTTAAGTCTGAGCATAATAATGTCATATTTTTGGAGCTTATAACTGGTTTTTTAACAATAGTACTAAACACACTATTTTTACTTACGCTAGTTTGCGGCAATTACCACAAAGCCCATTTATCTTAGTGGTTACTACCTGCTACGCAAATTAAATGCTATAAGTACCCACGCGGAAGTTCGAATCGCATATAAAGCAAATTTTGTTGGCGGGAGTCAAGCTGAACATACTGTTTTTCTGGAAGTAAATTTCACCCAAAAATCAAGACTAACCATCTTAAATTGTGACATGAATAGAGTACTGGGCATACTAAAAAACAGAATGTCTCTAGGCTGATTCAGCGCTGATTTGCTCTGCCACCAGCGTACGGGAACAACACTGTTGACTATTAGAGAAATGGGTTTTAAATAAGTAATCCTTTCAAAATTGTTTGCAACCAAAAGTCAAATGAAAGTTGGAAGCTGACGGATTTTGACCTTCATGCTACCTTTCCACATACATTTGTAATGAATTTGAGTTTTTTTACAGCATTTGAAAATTGTTAGTACTTATACTCTTGATGGCATTAGAGGCACTTTCCCTTGGCTGGTTAGTAAGATAGAGACCAATCTATTTTGGATTTCAATCCAAAAAAGTTCTTATGACAATTTAATCTGAAAATTATTAATGAATTTGTGAGATTTGTCTTTATTTGTTGTTTTTTTTTCTGTTTTATTGATTAGTCTGATTAAAAATGGGTCCCAATAAACGAAAAACTTGAATGCTTAGAGATGACAGTTTACCAAGTAGTTTCAAAATATTTTAATGAATTTTTAGTTAATGACCTTACGTGTTGTTCCTTTTGATGTCTCATCGTTTCTACTGTGTGACTGCGAGCCCCTGGATATATCCAATAAAACATGAACAAACTTATTCATGGCTTACGTTCCGGATCAAATGGATTCTAGCTCTTCATAACTAAGTTTTCTTAAAAGATAAAACCTAATTGTTCATACTTAACGTAATTATAGTTTTTTTCTGCTCTCATATAGCTTCGCCTCCCCAGTCATTTCAATTTAATTGTTCCATCGCGTATCCTTTTGTTTTGACAATTTTGGCTCAATTTGTTTTCACTCAATCTGAAATTTTTCGAATATTCAGCTTCTGACTATTAAATAAATTCTCTTTGTTATCCTGTTAAACATTATCAAACATTACAAGTCAGCACTGTGCTTTAATGAGAAACCAGGAGGCTCGGTAATGTGCGATTGCACATAAGGTTTTGACCCCGCTCATCCACAGTTTTGGCATAAATGTCTACCAAATGAGGAACAGATAGAAATACCCAAAAATTAATTTTGGGAATCCCAAAAAACCCAAGAAAAGCCCAAAAAAAACAGAGTATTCTTCAAAAAAATAATATATGAACGAAAAGATAGCCTCCAAAGCAAAAAACTTAGTGGAGTAAAAAAGATGCACTAGATTGATGAGATATGCCAATATTAAGAAAGCGAGTTAAGGCGAACAGCAAAATCAAACAACAACAACAAACATTAATTACATCAAAAATTTGTCCCTATTAAAAGAACAAAACTTAATAACAAAGTCAATATACCGTCAGATAGAACGGAACCTAGACAGCAAACTTACAAATTATCAGAAAAACTACGGAACCAGTGCAAAAAAATGTTTGGTAACAATTAACAAAGAACAAAAACAAAAAAAAATTAAAAATTCTGCTAATTTTTTTAAACGATTTATTTCAAAGTAATGAAAAACATTAGAAATCAAGAAATATATCACAAAGGTTTACAATTATCAATGCTTTTATAGAAGTGCATCAAGACCTGTCCTTGTTTAGTTTTGTTATGAGGCTAAAAATAACTAAAAAATTACAACAACAAAAAATTCAATTAAAAATCATCAGAAAACGCTGTCGAAGCCGTCAAGCCATATTTTGGCGCTCAATTTATTTTCGATATGGCCTTCGTTAAACACCGATAATGTAGTATGTGGCCGTTCATTAATGAGATTAGGTAACAAGTATATAAAAAAAGAAGAAAGTGCAAAATTAAATAATACTTTTGGTTTTTGTTCGAAAAAAAATTACTTCCAAAGTCATGAAAGCCATTAATTACAAAATGAAATAATAAAGTAGGTTTGTTTTTTTGTCCAACGGAAGCCCTTGAGACCTGCAATTATCCAGATTATACCTAGCGTCTGCTAAAAAAAACGTCAAATGTGACGAATCAAATTCATTCACTTTTTTGTGAAAAACCGGTGTCGAAGCCACTAAGGTCATAAAGAATTCTTTAAAAAAATATTAGATTTTGTGACACCATTCCTTTTTGACACCTACCGTTGACACCAATAACGTCACTTTTGACCTGTAATTAACAAGACTAGGTAACAAAATTACAATGAAAAGAACAAATTTACGAAGCTAAAAAGTTTTTTTTTATTTTGGAAAACAATTGTATTGAAAGCCATCAGCTATCTATTAACAACAAAATATCGGCTCATCTATTTTTCTATAAACAAATAATGAAACCTGGCGCCATACATGAAATTTTAGACGACTAAAATGACAAAGTAAAAACGACAGTTAAAAACAAAATTAAAATAATTCAATGAAGTTTTTCAAGAAAAAGTTTCGAAGCCGATAAAACGATGATCTATATCTTCTCAGGATTTTAATATATTCAATTGTGTCTTATTTCAAATGCCAAAATTATGATATGAAAACTTTCAATATTGTGATAATGTGACAAAACTAGAAAACTAGAAAACCGGCAAGTATCAAAAAATATTTAAAAAAATAGTCCGAAATTTAGTAGTATCAAAGCCAGAAAACGATAACTTATGGCTTATAACTGCAAAAAAGATTAAATACTAAGTCAGTGGAAAGAAGAAGCATTCTTTCTTTGCTAACAAAAAGCTACAAGTTGACTAAATTAAGAAAAAAAAGGAAAAGTTCATTAAGCCATTATTTATTTAAAAATCGATTATTTTTAAAACTCAAAACGACCATAAGCTTTCAGGTAAAAAAGTAAATGCATAAGCTTCGAGTTGTTTAGAAAGCAAATTGGACGTATCATTCCTGAGCTTTGATTTGGTATGTTCTGTTCTTCAATGAATATAAAATATCAATTTTTTTAAAAAAAAAAACAAAGACCGACTGATTACAATCCGAATTCTTTATGGATTTTAACAGTCCAAGAATGGTCCAAAACTAGCCTTTATTATGCTTATTGTCCATTAGGAACACTTAATTCTTCAAATGTTATAGATTTAGATAATTTGTTAGTTAAAAACTGAAAATTAATTTCTGCGTTTTTGATAATCAACTAGTAAAGTTAGCAAAAAACGGCAAAGTCTTAAGTTCACAGCACTCTCAACAAATGTTGAAGTAGAAATAGCCCCTTTTGAGTATAAAAAGATTGTATTGGTGTTGTTTGTGGTTGTACTTCCGGCAAATTTAATCAAAAAGGTCTAAAGAAGCTTATTTCGGGGTGTATTAGATGAAAAATGCTGAATTTTTAAATACTTAGACCGAACTTTGAAAAAAAAATGAATCAAAATAATCAAAATGACGTTTTTGTTCTTAAAAATACATTCAACAACACTATTCTTAAACGTTTTAACAACTTTTTGCAAAATTGACAAAAATTTAGGCAAAAATTCCGGAAAATATGAATGAAAACAATGTGAATTCACTCTATTTTTCTCAGAAGTTTAAACCTCGACAACTCCCTTAAAAAAACCAAAATAAAAACAAAATATTTTTATTTCCATATTCTACGTTGTTCGAGCTTTCTATTGATGCCAGTCTCAATTCTCTACGAATAATATATCTTCCTCCCCCCTCAAGAGGGGTCGGAACAATCAGCGTTGTTTTGTTTGAGTTTCTTTTTTAATCCGCCCATGTGTGTTGCTCTTTTTGGTTTTCTGGATCTCAGTAAAAAAATTTCTCGTCAACTTACTAATTAGGCTGCAAATATTTGTATTTAAAGGGTTGCAGTGTGAACGCTTTTGGAACTTTTAAAGGCTAAGGTTGGGGTTTGGCTAATTAAGATTTTTTTCTCGATATTTTTTGATTACTCATTTTTTGTTGTATATTTTGGATAACTTTGTCGACTATAAAATTTTGTTCATATAAATAACTCGATAACCAGATCTTTAATTTATTCATTTTTTTGCGTTCTGTTAATTTTTTTTCACGCTGTTTTTTTAATCGACGTCTTCTTCAATTTTCGTTACAACATTTTGACAGCACACCAAGAAGCCAAAGAGTAAATTTTGGGTGACTTCTACCGCTCACCAGGGGACCTTTTTTGCTGGATGTCTCATACTAATAACTTTGCTGTCGCTAATATCACTGTTTAATATGCTTGACAGTATTTTTAGAACTCATCAAGTTTTAAATTGCAAAGTATGCACTACGCTTTATCAACGTGAACGTTTCCTATCTCAATTTGTTTTGCAACAAGTAAATTAAAATTATAACCATACGGTTAAATATACCTGAAACAAAAAATATTTCAAATCAATCAAACAATAATAATATAATAAACATCAACAAATTTCTAAAAGAATCACATTTTAAAATTTTCTTTTGATTGTTTTCTTCCTAAAAATAGAAATAACTTTTAAAAGCTCCTACGGTGCTATTCAAAAGAATTTTTCATGTTGTGAGACCAAGAAATCATTCAACGTTTTCTTAAAAACGTTTACATGTTTTGCCAACAGAAGCCAATGTGGTAACTTATTCCATTTTTGTACGCATTGACGAACGATCGAATTCATTCCAAAGCTGGTTTTGGCATTTTGTCTAATTTTGAATTGTTTTGTTCGAGTATTTTGATGAAGACTCAGATACCCGTGAAAATTTTCAGAATTTTCTGGCCTAGCGATATCATAACAAAATTTGATTAGCGACATTTTTGCTATTATTAGCTCAGCTGGTAGGTTCTTTGTCTGGATTAGCAGATCTCTCGCTTTGTCATACTTTTTGCGTAGAAAGCGCACATTTATACCCCAGTTAATCTGTCGGTTAAGGCGTTTCAGGTTTCTTGCAGATAAATTTTGAAAAAAAAGATAGCCGAAAATGATAAGTGTGAAAGCACAAGTGATTTTAGAAGAAGAATTCGCACGTTCAGGGGAAGCTGATGTCTTATAAGGTAAATTGATCTTATAGCATGAGCAATCCTTTTCAAAGTTTTATTCAGCTGCTCCTCAAAACTAAGATTCCTGTCAATTTAAATATCTGCAACTTTTTTGTGTTGTGAGAATTCGTTTTTGCAAAAAATATATTCGGAATCTGAATGATTGCGCGAGAAAAAGATTAATTCGGTTTTGTTTGTATTCAAAGTTAGTTTGTTCAATTCTAGTTATTTTGTTCAATTCTAGTCAGTTTGTATTCAAAGCTAGTTTGTTCAATTGTTAGTTTGAAGTATGCACTACGCTTTATCAATGTGAACGTTTCCTATCTCAATTTTTTTTGCAACAAGTAAATTAAAATTATAATCATACGGTTAAATATACCTGAAACAAAAAATATTTCAAATCAATCAAACAATAATAATATAATAAACATCAACAAATTTCTAAAAGAATAACATTTTAAAATTTTCTTTTGATTGTTTTCTTCCTAAAAATAAAAATAACTTTTAAAAGCTCCTACGGTGCTATTCAAAGGAATTTTTTCATGTTGTGAGACCAAGAAATCATTCAACGTTTTCTTAAAAACATTTTCATGTTTTGCCAACAGAAGCCAATGTGGTAACTTATTCCATTTTTGTACGCATTGACGAACGATTGAATTCATTCCAAAGCTGGTTTTGGCATTTTGTCTAATTTTGAATTGTTTTGTTCGAGTATTTTGATGAAGACTCAGATACCCGTGAAAACTTTCAGAATTTTCTGGCCTAGCGATATCATAACAAAATTTGATTAGCGACATTTTTGCTATTATTAGCTCAGCTGGTAGGGTCTTTGTCTGGATTAGCAGATCTGTCGCTTTGTCATACTTTTTGCGTAGAAAGCACACATTTATACCCCAGTAAATCTGTCGGTTAAGGCGTTTCAGGCTTCTTGCAGATAAATTTTGAAAATAAGATAGCCGAAAATGATGAGTGTGAAAGCACAAGTGATTTTAGAAGAAGAATTCGCACGTTCAGGGGAAGCTGATGTCTTATAAGGTAAATTGATCTTATAGCATGAGCAATCTTTTTCAAAGTTTTATTCAGCTGCTCCTCAAAACTAAGATTCCTGTCAATTTAAATATCTGCAACTTTTTTGTGTTGTGAGAATTCGTTTTTGTAAAAAATATATTCGGAATCTGAATTATTGCGCGAGAAAAAGATTAATTCGGTTTTGTTTGTATTCAAAGTTAGTTTTTTCAATTCTAGTTAGTTTGTTCAATTCTAGTCAGTTTGTATTCAAAGCTAGTTTGTTCAATTGTTAGTTTGAAGTATGCACTACGCATTATCAATGTGAACGTTTCCTATCTCAATTTTTTTTGCAACAAGTAAATTAAAATTATAACCATACGGTTAAATATACCTGAAACAAAAAATATTTCAAATCAATCAAACAATAATAAAATAATAAACATCAACAAATTTCTAAAAGAATCACATTTTAAAATTTTCTTTTGATTGTTTTCTTCCTAAAAATAGAAATAACTTTTAAAAGCTCCTACGGTGCTATTCAAAAGAATTTTTCATGTTGTGAGACCAAGAAATCATTCAACGTTTTCTTAAAAACGTTTACATGTTTTGCCAACAGAAGCCAATGTGGTAACTTATTCCATTTTTGTACGCATTGACGAACGATCGAATTCATTCCAAAGCTGGTTTTGGCATTTTGTCTAATTTTGAATTGTTTTGTTCGAGTATTTTGATGAAGACTCAGATACCCGTGAAAATTTTCAGAATTTTCTGGCCTAGCGATATCATAACAAAATTTGATTAGCGACATTTTTGCTATCATTAGCTCAGCTGGTAGGGTCTTTGTCTGGATTAGCAGATCTCTCGCTTTGTCATACTTTTTGCGTAGAAAGCACACATTTATACCCCAGTAAATCTGTCGGTTAAGGCGTTTCAGGTTTCTTGCAGATAAATTTTGAAAAAAAAAGATAGCCGAAAATGATAAGTGTGAAAGCACAAGTGATTTTAGAAGAAGAATTCGCACGTTCAGGGGAAGCTGATGTCTTATAAGGTAAATTGATCTTATAGCATGAGCAATCTTTTTCAAAGTTTTATTCAGCTGCTCCTCAAAACTAAGATTCCTGTCAATTTAAATATCTGCAACTTTTTTGTGTTGTGAGAATTCGTTTTTGTAAGAAATATATTCGGAATCTTAATTATTGCGCGAGAAAAAGATTAATTCGGTTTTGTTTGTATTCAAAGTTAGTTTGTTCAATTCTAGTTAGTTTGTTCAATTCTAGTCAGTTTGTATTCAAAGCTAGTTTGTTCAATTGTTAGTTTGAAGTATGCACTACGCTTTATCAATGTGAACGTTTCCTATCTCAATTTTTTTTTTGCAACAAGTAAATTAAAATTATAACCATATGGTTAAATATACCTGAAACAAAAACTATTTCAAATCAATCAAACAATAATAATATAATAAACATCAACAAATTTCCTAAAGAATCACATTTTGAAATTTTCTTTTGATTGTTTTCTTCCTAAAAATAAAAATAACTTTTAAAAGCTCCTACGGTACTATTCAAAGCAATTTTTTCATGTTGTGAGAGCCAGAAATCATTCAACGTTTTCTTAAAAACGTTTTCATGTTTTGCCAACAGAAGACAAAATGGTAACTTATTCCATTTTTGTACGCATTGACGAACGATCAAATTCATTCCAAAGCTGGTTTCGGCATTTTGTCAAATTTTGAATTGTTTTGTTCGAGTATTTTGATGAAGACTCAGATACCCGTGAAAATTTTCAGAATTTTCTGGCCTAGCGATATCATAACAAAATTTGATTAGCGACATTTTTGCTATTATTAGCTCAGCTGGTAGGTTCTTTGTCTGGATTAGCAGATCTCTCGCTTTGTCATACTTTTTGCGTAGAAAGCGCACATTTATACCCCAGTTAATCTGTCGGTTAAGGCGTTTTAGGTTTCTTGCATATAAATTTTGAAAAAAGATAGCCGAAAATGATAAGTGTGAGAGCACAAGTGATTTTAGAAGAAGAATTTGCGCGTTCAGGGGAAGTTGATGTCTTATAAGGTAAATTGATCTTATAGCATGAGCTATCTTTTTCAAAGTTTTATTCAGCTGCTCCTCAAAACTAAGATTCCTGTCAATTTGAATATCTTCAACTTTTTTGTGTTGTAAGAATTCGTTTTTGTAAAAAATATATTCGGAATCTGAATTTTTGCGCGAGAAAAAGATGAATTCGGTTTTGTTTGTATTCAAAGTTAGTTTGTTCAATTCTATATATTCTTCTGTTTTTTGTAAAATTTCCGTGACTTTTCCACGTAAGCTACCTTTCTGTCCACAACAGACAATACTTGTGTCATCTGCGAATTGGATTACCTTTTCCGTTGTGCTTATATTAGATGAGAAATCGTTCACATATAAAAGAAAAATGAGTGGTCGTAAAAAAGTTCCTTGTGGCACACCGTGATTCAAAATTTCACAATCAGAGAAAATGCCATTAAGTTTTACCTTTTGTCTGCGGTTGGCAAGAAATGAAAACAGTAATTCTTTCGCTTCCTGGGAAAAACCATAAATTTCAATTTTTTAAGGAAAATATGCGAAATGGAATTAAACGCTTTTGCGAGGTCTAGAAAAATAGCAACAGTTTCTTTGCTTTGATCAAATTAGCCGAAATTGTTTCAACCAGTTCTAGAACTGCATCTGTTGCAGACTTTTTTCTGAAATCGGAATTGCTCTTTGTTTATAATTTTATGTTTATCAATGAACTCCATCATCTGATTCAAAAGGAGTCGCTCAAAAATTTTTGCAAATAACGGAGTTACAGAAATTGGTCGATAATTTGTGCTATCTAACTTATCACCTTTTTTGAAAATTGGTGTTACATAGGCTAGTTTCATTTTAGTTCGGAAAATTTTTTCCCTAATGCACTCATTTAAGGCGAATTGTAGATGTACGCCTATAGCAAATTTGCAAGACTTTATGAGTCGAATTGAGATTTCACCAGGTCCTGCTGCTTTGTTATCGTCCACGAGTCAATGACTGAATAAAGTTCTTTTCTAGTCAAAGTTCTAAATGTGAATTCAGATAGATTAAGCTTATCAGGGTATTTACAAGCAATATCCAAACCTTTGAAAACATCTAGATTAGCAAATGATCTATTCAGACAATTGACAATATTTTTTGGTTCCCTTGAAATTTCACCACTGTCTTATCTGATTTCATCAACCTTGACAATTCTTTCATTCGGACTGGTCCTTTGTTTAATGAATTTCTATTGATCCTTACTTGTTGGTAAATCTTGGAAGAAATTTATGCAAAAATATTGTTGTGCGTCTCCCTTAGTCTCCTATTAACTAAGTTTCTTAAGCACTTAAATTCTTTGGACGTCTCGCTGTCTGGAATTTTTTTCTATTTATTGAACAAAAAATGATTTTTTGCAAACAAATATTTCAATTCTTGTGTTAACCAGGGCTTAGAATTCTTATAAGTTTCTCCCTTTTTTAACACTCTGAATTGGTACGTGTTTTTCAACAATTTTCTCAAATATATCGAGGAATGAATCAAACATATCGCTGCCATTCTCACATTGCTACATTCTAAATCATTCGGCAAGGGCAAGATCTCTGTTAAATTTAGAGCGTGAGAAACGTCGAAAATTTCTCATCGTTATTATGTTGTCACTCTCAGATTTCAATGAGAGGTTTGATTCGAAAATAACAGGAAAATGGTCTGAGTTAAAAGGAGTTGTTGTCACATTGTAGGCAATTATCTGATCTTTTGAAACGAAACCGTGGTAAATGTTTTATCAGTACCTCTGGTTGCATCCCTTAGGTTAAAAATTTCTAATCCTGAATTTGACGCAAAAATGTCTAGTTTACTTTTTTCTGTCTTATTCAGATAATTCAAGTTGCAGTCTCCAAGCAAAATAACGTTATCTGTATTGCTATATGCTCCAGATAATTCGGTACTTAACTGATCAAGAAAATACTAACCAAGACGTTTGTATGGGCAATAGGAAACGTTAACAAGTAATTTTCAGTCAAAGGGTCAGTTATTTCAACCCAAATGGATTCAAAAAAACTCTCATCAACCGTTTCAAGACTTGATTTAATATCGGCGGTAAATTTTTTCGGGACAAAAATACATACTCCTCCGCCCTTTGAAGCCCCTTTTTTGTCTGATCTACATTTCCCAAAGGAAGTATGCGATCCCAAAAAAGTTATTTTCAATATTAAAATCAGTGTCCAACCGGTTTCAGTTACAGCGACAAACGTATTAATGGGAGCTGTTTGCAAAAAGTTTGCAAACTCTTCAAATTTTTTCTTCAAGCTTTGACAATTAATAATGAAAAAATAAAACCGAGTGGCTTGTTCCTCTGTGCTTTAAGTAACTTGAATACTCAATCAAATTTTCCAGATGAGGCCCTGGGTTCAATTCGATGTCCCCTGACAGCATGAGACGTACAAATGAACAAAAAACTAATAATTTTAGGAAGAAAGCATAAAAGTATGAATCAACTGTTTTTAGAAAATAACAAACATTAGGTTTGTTGGAGTAATACTTTTCAAATGTGCGCTTATGAATTTCAGTATGTTTTTCTCTTCCCATAAGCATACTGAAAATTTAAAATATCAAGAAAAGTCGCCTTGGTCTATATTTCAACAAACCATCAGCCAAATTTATAATGAGTTGGAGGTAAAATGTTTTTTTTTTGGATGGAAACCAAAAAAATTGTTGTTATCATAGTGATCAAAACTTTTTCCAAAGTTTCGGTTGATAATTTTTGGTTTTATTTCAGTTTCTGACACCGTAAGCCCAAGATGCACGTAGAAGTTCCGAATATTTCTGACTAGTTCAGGTATATCATGGCTGACTGATGGGTGTACTCCATCATTGCTGATATCTTTCGTTTACAGTATATTATGAAAAAAAACAACTTCAATATCAAAAACGCCACTCAACTCCGTTGCGACATTTCCTAACGCTTCATTATATTTGTCTGTGTTTTCGTTATTTTTGCTGCGACCAAAAAACCATCTTTAACTGGTGGAATTTCGCAAAGTGCAACTTTGAGTGGTGACAGTTTCTTTATAATTTCCGACGCAGTTTCCATTAAAATACTAGTTGTTTCAAAACCGCTATTTCCCGAATCAATATTGTTATGTCCAGCATGTAGAATACGATTTTCAATCTTGTGATAACCGTTGTATTGCTTTACAATATTTGATAAGTCTTGAACTTTTGCCGAAGGATAGGAGTGTAAAGCTGTACTTGGGCTCAGATCTTTTGCTTTTACTTTTTTGTATGTACTATCCGAAAGAATAAGTGTCTTTGTTGATCTTGGTATAAACTTTGGATAAAAAATCTTGGTTTGTTGTTGATGTTGTTGAACTTTGTTGTTGTCATGGTTTTGGTTCGATGTTTTTTCGTTGACTTTGTCAATTAGATTATCAACCATTTTGTTATTTTGTTGTCGGAGGAAAGCATTTTCATCTTTAAGTTGTAATAATAATTTATTCAAATTCAAACATTCACATATCAAGTCTTCTTTCTTCATTTTTTTAAATTCTTTCCTCTCTTTATGTACCTCTGTCATTGTTTCAAAAAAGCTGTGGTTTGTTTGTGTGTTTTACAAAAAGCGCATGCGACTGACTTCTTTGACTTCTTTGACTTCTTTGACTTCATTTAGTACACAATTGAGTCGAAAAATTGGATGAGCGGGCTGGAAAAATTTTTTGCGAACGCAAATGCGCGACTCCTTGTTCAGAATTGAAATTGATCAGTTTAATATCGAAAACAACCCAATTCGATCTAATCTGTCTGTTTTTTAAAAATTAACGATAAACCTTCGGTACCCAAATACCTTCATTAATAGTTTAATCATTAATTTATAAATATGTTTGTTTTGATGTGGAACGAAATAGATTCTCTTTTCAATTATTTACTGTTTAAGTCACACTGAAACAAGACGGAAAAATTTTCCACAGAAATGTGTCCGTTGGAAAAGAGCCAGACTTATTTCCGACAGCTGATTTTTTTTTCAATCCTATCATTTCACTGTAGCCTTGCGCCTTATTTTAACTTCAGCTCTAAAAACATAAAACAGCCGTTATCAGATTTAAATCACATATACTATAACTAAGTCTTCTTCTTAAAAATAGATTGAAGACGTAATTGGTGATCAAAACATCACAGAATACAAAGCTCAGTGGCAACATGACAACCGTCGTTTGCTTTTCAACTAATCCCTGCAGTGGCAAAAATTGCAGCTGTAGAAATAAATTTTAACTTCCTGCTCCGAAAAACATATTTCTGAAACCGACGAACTGTCGATTAACATTATCCTTTAATTGTCAAACCAAATAAAAAACGAAAATCCCAATTTATTTTTCAAACTTTGCCGATAACGAGGAAGAAACATGATTGCGATCCTCGTTTTTCTTCATATTCTAGAAAGGTTAGTTTTCTCACTAGATGTTTTGGATCATCAGATTATGTAGTTTATTTTAAATTAATAGCTGTAATAGTCGTATTATAACTTTTGCAAATCACTTTTTTTTAAAAAAAAATGTTATTAGGGCAAATAATTCCTCAGATCCCTCAGAAAAAATATCAAAAGTAATTTTGATCTTATGAGCCTTATGAACTTACTGGGATGGTAGTTTTCTAGTGAATCCCAATTTAATTGAGTCAAAATTTTTTGAGGTGGCAGCGCTGAAAAAACATAGGCTTCTATGAAATTGAATCGGACACTGGATTGATATTTACGGACTTTTTAACAAAGAATTACGAGAGAAACCTTTTTAAGTTATTCATAAGACTCTGTGTCAACAAACGACTAATAAGCTGATTACAACATAGTTATGTATCCAAATTATGTATTTTGAACCAAATTTCTGGGTTAATCATAATACAAATCAATTAAAAACAATGCATTCAGAGACTTAAATTATAGATTATAGTTGTTAATTGTTTGTAAATTATAATTATAATTGTTTCCATATTTATCCGGGACTAATTTGTCAGGAAGTTTTTTGCCTGTTTTCTCGGGACTATTTTGTCTGGGGATATTTTGTCTGGGAATATTTTGCACCGTAGGACTGTTCTGTCTGGGACTGTTTTGGCTGGGACTGTTTTGTCAGGACACGACTTTCGGATGTCTCTTAACTGTTTGAACATAATATTTCATATTTTCCCTTTTCACCCGAGCTTACAGTTGACAGCAGACGAAATAGTGATATTTATAGTTTAAAGCAAAAATAAGAATTTTTAGATGAAATGATTTGCCGTGCTTCGTTTAGAAAAACTACAAATTAAAAAAGATAAAATAAAAGATTTCAAAAGCATTCAACGAGACAAAAATAATTATCGCTCCTTCTGAAGTTTCTTTGGTTAGACAGCGCCGTTAATATTCTTTGGCATAGAAATTAGTTTAAAAACATTATACGTAATCTAAACGATGAAAACAGAAAATAATTGAAATCAATTTTCGGTAGATTTCTCAGAACATAGAAAACATAGAGAAAAAGTGGCTCCAATTTTGCTAATAGTTTCTTGAAACAAAGGAACCCAATTAACCCATTTCAAATTTTCGTAGTTTGAATATACCTAGAGAGAAAAACTTTGAAAACTTTATGAAACTCTTTCTGTTTCTGCGGAGACTAGAAAAAACTACACTGAATGTTCGCAGGTAAAATATTTCCAGGTTTTACTGTATCTAATAGTCATGAAAAACCCATATAAATTAAGATGCAATTCATAATATATTGTCTAGCGCAATCATTATCCCCTCATTAAATTATATGGGATCGTTGTATTATTATCAAGAAATCATAATCCTTTCTTTCAATAAACTTTTTTTCTCTTTATTATTTTTCTGATCATTGTTAATAATCCGCGTCTTCAATTTTTGCCCTGAACATACCCTTACGTGCAACAGAAAATTTGCAGAGTCTGATTTTGGTATCAAGTCTTTTTATATTAACAGAAAACGCATTTTTTTAAGCCAAATTGCTCTAATTATTAAGCTTTTACTCAACACTTGAAAAAAAAAATTCCAAATGAAATATCTAAAATTTTTCAATTGATTTACAATTCAAAAGCAGCCAAAACAAGCAAATCAATTTTCATGAGACAAAAGTTGAAAAGAAAAGCAAAAACAACATTCCCAAATCTGATAAGTTGAAAAAATTCACCAACTGTATTCGATTAAAACACACAATCTAAAGCCCGGACAACTTCATGCAGCAAATATGCAGTAAAATAGGCAGCTGAGGAAAGAAGTTTTGAATCCCAATATATGGAGAGCGGAACGACTCGAGAGAAACGGGGGTATTCAAAGCAAATTCATTTACAAACTTGATAACAGATTAAAGACTACAGAGGACAATACAAAAAAAATTGACCAAATGGCATCAAAACAAACGTCACTTTAGGTATGTTTCTACATAGCTGCGAATGACAATCTATAAAAAGTTTTTTGAAACGCCATATCGAGATGACATAACAATTTATGTTTGAAATAAAATTTGTAACAAACAACCAAAAAATAAATAACAGGGACCAAATCCAGACCGTTTACAAAAACAAAATCATTAAAAAATAACAATCTGAAATTTTTTGAAGGTGATGCAGCACGAACTATTCAATTTAGCGTCATGTTGATTTGAATAAAAGAAGTCGCATGCAGTTCAGATATATATAAACCCAGTTTGAACAAATTAATTATTGTACAAAAACCTAATTGTAGAACCTCGCGCAGGATTATGTTGAGCCCCGGTTGAGAGATTCGCAATGGCATCAACAAGATGATTCCTGTGTTAGAGAAAGCAAAGCAGTCTATAGTCTATCATCTGACCGGAAACACTATTCAATGCAGAAACATTCTGGTTAAGGAATCTCATAAAAGAACAGATCCCGAACTCAGCCAATGTTGCAAAAAAGGAAGCCATTTTAGCCATTTTAGCAATTAACTCAAAGTAAAAAACCGTAAGATCTTTCTCACTTTACACCAAGAACCTGCGAAAACTCCAGTTGTTTATGGTACACAGCTTAAAAAAAACTATTAGAAAAACAAAAGTAAGTTTTTGCAAATTGATTAAAAGGCTTCTGACAAACAAAAAGGAAAAATGCAAGACCTCCATCTTTTTTACTTCTCTAATATCACAACAGAATCCAGTTGTCAGTACATGACAGCAGATACTTTAGGCCTTTAGCAGACTTTGCGGCAGGTTAATTCAGTCGACATTTCAGAAAGTTAGACAAAACTGAACCAAAAAATGGCAGTAACGAACTTGAAATTCAGACATTTGAAAACTGATTGGACTCTACTGGTTGATGAACTGATTGAGAGTGAAAAAAGTGACAATGCGTTCATTTGAGTTCTATACAAATCATAATACTCACCATAGTTATTGTATTTAACTCCAAAATTATTCAACTACCCGGACCCAAGTGTCATAGACTTTCAGTAATGATTCATTAGATTCCCATAGTAGGTTCTTAAGTCAGTACTGAATCATCGTAACCTAAGGGTAAAGTTACCTTGCATTATGTTCAGACAAAACGCAGAAACAAGTTTTTTTGCGAGTTTTGTCTGTTTAGTATAATTTTCGTTTTTCATAATGTTCATCGAAAAATCAGAAAAAAAATTGAAATTTTCGAAAACTATAGTGAACACGAATATCGAAAATCATCAAAGCGAACGTTTTAACGACTGAGTGAGCCCCAGTTGAGGTGCGCGTTTATGATCAGACAGTTAAGAACGCACGCGTGATGAAGCACGTTTTTAATACATTTTCAAGCGACCTGAAAAAACGGCCTCCATTGTCTGCAACCGTGTATTAATCAGATCATTAAGTCTGATGATTAACTGAGCTAACGTCTGATAATTAACTGATCATTAAGTTTCACCATTAACTGAGCTAACGTCTGATCATTAACTGATCATTAGGTTTCATCATTAACTGAGCTAACGTCTGATCATTAACTGATCATTAAGTTTCATCATTAACTGAGCTAACGTCTGATCATTAACTGATCCTTAAGTTTCATCATTAACTGAGCTACCGTCTGATCATTAACTGATCCTTAAGTTTCATCATTAACTGAGCTAACGTCTGATCATTAACTGATCCTTAAGTTTCATCATTAACTGAGCTAACGTCTGATCATTAACTGATCCTTAAGTTTCATCATTAACTGAGCTAACGTCTGATCAATAACTGATGATTATGTTTCATTATTAACTGAGCTAACGTCTGATCTTTAACTGATGATTAAGTTTTATTATTAACTGAGCTAACGTCTGATCATTAAGTGATTATTAAGTTTCATCATTAACTGAGCTAACGTCTGATCAATAACTGATGATTAAGTTTCATTATTAACTGAGCTAACGTCTGATCATTAACTGATCATTAAGTTTCATCATTAACTGAGCTAACGTCTGATCATTAACTGATCCTTAGTTTTCATCATTAACTGAGCTAACGTCTGATCATTAACTGATCATTAAGTTTCATCATTAACTGAGCTAACGTCTGATCATTAACTGATCCTTAAGTTTCATCATTAACTGAGCTAACGTCTAATCATTAACTGATCCTTAAGTTTCATCATTAACTGAGCTAACGTCTGATCTTTAACTGATCCTTAAGTTTCATCATTAACTGAGCTAACGTCTGATCATTAACTGATCCTTAAGATTCATCATCAACTGAGCTAAAGTCTGATCATTAACTGATCCTTAAGTTTCATCATTAACTGAGCTAACGTCTGATCATTAACTGATCCTTAAGTTTCATCATTAACTGAGCTAACGTCTGATCATTAACTGATCCTTAAGTTTCATCATTAACTGAGCTAACGTCTGATCATTAACTGATCCTTAGGTTTCATCATTAACTGAGCTAAAGTCTGATCATTAACAGATCCATAAGTTTCATCATTAACTGAGCTAAAGTCTGATCATTAACTGATCCTTAAGTTTCATCATTAACGGAGCTAACGTCTGATCTTTAACTGATCCTTAAGTTTCATCATTAACTGAGCTAACGTCTGATCATTAACTGATCCTTAAGTTTCATCATCAACTGAGCTAACGTCTGATCATTAACTGATCCTTAAGTTTCATCATTAACTGAGCTAACGTCTGATCATTAACTGATCCTTAAGTTTCATCATTAACTGAGCTAACGTCTGATCATTAACTGATCCCTAAGTTTCATCTTTAACTGAGCTAACGTCTGATCATAAACTGATCGTTAATTTTCATCATTAACTGAGCAAACGTCTGATCATTAACTGATCCTTAAGTTTCATCATTAACTGAGCTAACGTCTGATCATTAACTGATCCTTAAGTTTCATCTTTAACTGAGCTAACGTCTGATCATTAACTGATCCTTAAGTTTCATCATTAACTGAGCTAACGTCTGATCATTAACTGATCCTTAAGTTTCATCATTAACTGAGCTAACGTCTGATCATTAACTGATCCTTAAGTTTCATCATTAACCGAGCTAACGTCTGATCATTAACTGATCCTTAGGTTTCATCATTAACTGAGCTAAAGTCTGATCATTAACTGATCCATAAATTTCATCATTAACTGACCTAAAGTCTGATCATTAACTGATCCTTAAGTTTCATCATTAACGGAGCTAACGTCTGATCTTTAACTGATCCTTAAGTTTCATCATTAACTGAGCTAACGTCTGATCATTAACTGATCCTTAAGTTTCATCATCAACTGAGCTAACGTCTAATCATTAACTGATCCTTAAGTTTCATCATTAACTGAGCTAACGTCTGATCATTAACTGATCCTTAAGTTTCATCATTAACTGAGCTAACGTCTGATCATTAACTGATCCTTAAGTTTCATCTTTAACTGAGCTAACGTCTGATCATTAACTGATCCTTAATTTTCATCACTAACTTAGCAAACGTTTGATCATTAACTGATCCTTAAGTTTCATCATTATTTGAGCTAACGTCTGATCATTAACTGATCCTTAAGTTTCATAATTAACTCTGCTAACGTCTGATCATTAACTGATCCTTAAGTTTCATCATTAACTGAGCTAACGTCTGATCATTAACTGATCTTTAAGTTTCATCATTAACTGAGCTAAAGTCTGATTACAAACTGATCATTATGTCTAAACATGGCTGATTTTGGTCTGAATGGTTCTGATCATCAACGCACACTTCAACAATGGACCAAAGAGAACAAATAGGTTTTATAAACAACAATGGAAGAAATCATAAGCGCCCATCAGCAACAACAGAATTGAAACAACATTGACACAACTACTTTTTCAAGAATGCATCTTCTATGATCAAGATTTCCGCATGACCCGAGGATTTCAAAAAGACCGACACTAATATACGTTATTAGTTCAAAAAATTAACAGATTGATACAAAGCTCAGAGCGATATTGAAAACCAGACGCCCAGGCCGACACCATCAAGATTTTTTTGGTTGAGAACCCCAACTTTATTGTACAAAAGTGAGAATAATCCCGACTATCTCTGACAGAGAACCAATTAAAGAAACGATATAGGCACATAAACCAATTTCAAATGGGACATCAGAGGAACTAAACAAAAACTGACAGCGTCAATGTGAGTGGAACTTGCAATGAAAAAAAACAGTTTAATGCGTCATAAGAATTTCTGACGGAACATTGACTCATGTACCAAAACATGCACACTCCCGAAGATGAGGGAAGTTATTCAGAAAAAAGCAGTAAACTAAAACAAACTGCCTCCCCTCAGTGAGAACTGAGAAAAATAAAAAGAAAAGTTAACTGGGAAAAATTGAAGCTCTGGACTCTCCGAGCTAAGAAAACGAAGTTTACTTTGGTGACCATTAGAAAAAGGCAAATAGAAAATAATTGCAGAAGTGAGGTTCATGAAATCGACATTAAAAATTGACTACGAATATCTACTTCTACATACCACAGTGCAATCAAAATGACGATGCTGCTTCCGATCATTTCTTATCACGAACCAGAAATATCTTTTTATCAAGCATCTAAATCGGTTTCGAAATTTTAGCCAACCAGTTTTTGCCAATGTTTGAATAGTTGATCGCTTGAACTAACAATTCAATTAAAAAAGGTCCGATGTACGTCAAGTTGATTCAAACTGGATATCAGAAGGCAGCACTAACAAGTTCTCCTTCGATTCCTCAATCAAAGAAAAAACAGTCCCAGTTTTCAGCACCATTTCTTATCGTACAAAGAATAAAATACGACTACAAAACGAAACATTTTTGTCTCAACGAAAAATGAAAATATAAAAGGGCAAAAGATTGGCTACATCTTAACTTCAGAGATATAGAGATACTGCAGATGTGATACTTGAGCCTCGGATAGAGCTTTGTCTAAAGTGTAGAAAAACACAAAAACAGAGGACGCTCAAAATGAAAATTACATTTACTAAAAAGAATGGTGAGAACAAAACACGGAAGATATGATTGCGAACAACCGACTTCAGATCAAAGTTAGATTCTGCACTGAAACTTTGATGAAGAGAAAATGCTAGCCAGCAAAAACTTGGGCGATGCTGATGAAAGTCATCGGCACAAACAAAAAGCCCCTGATGCAAAAAAAATCAGACAAAAAGAAAATCCCACTAGAGTTGCTCCGGTCAAAAGACACAACCGAATAATAACATCAAAAAGTACATTAAAGATATGAGTATCGCGGATCACGATGTATACAGAAATGAAAATGCAACCCAGGAGAGTATTCAGAATTTTCGCTGAATTGAATGTGGAAGTAGAGCAGGCGCAGAACCGACTGCAAACGAGACAAAAAAATTATGAGTTTGTATGATATCAACCGAGTTAAGAAGAAAGAAGTAAAGAAGTAGGAAGCAAGTACTAACGGAGTCAAGAAAAAATCATTTGAGATGCTGAAAATTGACAAAATTTTGAAGTTCTGATTCTCTCAGTGAGGTTAATAAAATTAATTCGTTCTTTCTCAGATGAAAAAACGTAACTGCAAAAACAAATGGCCAAATACTCTAAGTAGACAATGTTAATTAGACGGCTCGAGCAAGACTCTGCGTACTGAATATTACAACATACATCCCAAGCTTGTGAAAAATGTTTCTTCGCTTTGAAGGCAAAATCTCTTTTGACTGCCGTTTTTGCAAGACATAATTTGAAGCACTTTTGGAGCAACCATGATCAATATCTTTTATTTTAAGAAAATTGGAGAAGAAACTCAGGCCTTCACTTCAAAAGGATTTGAAGAGATGTTGAATCATAAAAATTGTCAATTTCTTTGAAACATGAAGGAGATCCTCAGAAACTTGATTTTAATTAATCGAAAAAAAATCAGGACAGCTAAACGCAAAATAAAAAAACGAACAGTTAACATGCTAGAAAATGCAAATAAAAACAATGTTTTTAAATGTTATTTCTGTCTCGTTGAAAATATGCCCCGCTGATTATATATACCTATCAAATAGATGGACAAAACTTACTTTGAATTTTGCTATGGAAAATTTCACCAAATATCAAGAAATCATCAGAAATTAGAGTTGTTTTTGAAATGTTTTGTCGTTTTCAACTCTGTTTGAGGTTTATTTTTATTCGTCTGTTCTATATTTCAACAAATGCTAATTTTGCACAATTAGAATCAACACAACAAAAAAACATATAATAACATTTCTACGTTTTAGTACCAAAATGCTGAAAATTTTTAGTATGTTTTGATTGCCCTTTGGTGGTTTTTAATGTTCGAAAATACAATCAATAACGTTTTAATGTAAACCACGCGTTAGCTGAGATATTGGTTGAATTGTTGGCATGACAAAATTGGTCTTTTTTCTGGATGTGAATGCTGTTTTTTCTGTTTTCTGCGATTGTCTGTCCTGTTGCTAAGATTTCAGATGTCCCTTAAAGAAATATTTCTGTCATTTTATGTCGTATTAACACATGAATTAAAGGATGCAGAAAGATTTACTTGACCTTCCTTCATCATCAATTTGGATAGAACTTTGCAAGAAAAGAATGATGGTCCGTTTCAAATAACTTTTTTTTTGATATTCGTTTCAACTTTTCCATTTAAATTGAAATAAAATTTGCGATCATTTCACATTTTTTACATTTCTTGTTTTCTGTTTTGAGTGGTCAGCTTCTTTTTCGCCAAATTGTATTCTTTTGTCATCGTCTCAAAGATCTAATATTTGATTGATTACGCTGTGATATTTCAATCAAATCAACTTTCAAATTAAAAAAAAGGTGATTTGAGATTAAGCCCAGGGGCCTACAGGTTTAAAAATTAGTTGATTTCCATAAAAAAAGAGAAAATCAGTTTTTCTGTTTCTTGACTGAAAAACTAAAATAGTGAAAATTCTGTTGCCACTGAATCAAGTAGTCTCTGATATAGAAGCGCTAATATTCACGCAAAATATTTTGTTCAAGAGGGCGGAAACACCACCGAATGGATTCACA
This sequence comes from Convolutriloba macropyga, assembly GCF_964194025.1. Classification (NCBI taxonomy): domain Eukaryota; kingdom Metazoa; phylum Xenacoelomorpha; order Acoela; family Convolutidae; genus Convolutriloba; species Convolutriloba macropyga. The sequence continues at coordinate 9,158 of NW_027452502.1, read as the reverse complement.
GAATTTTTCAACTGTTTTTTGGCTTTTTTGTCTCTTGAAAATTTTATTTGTTTAGTTTTCCAGAACTTAGGGAGTATAAAGTTTGTTATTTTGGATAGAGTTGCTAAAAAATTTTTTGAGAAACTTTTTTGAATACAATATAAATTTGACAGACTTATTTTTGGCTTCAAAGAGAAAGGAAATTAAACCTATTTTTCTTTTTCATCAAAAAAATATTATCATCGGTTTAACTTTTCGATTCCCATGTCCTTTAAAGTTTTCCGCTTTAGGTAAATTACAACTCTTGTCAAAAACCAAAAGTATATAACCAAAATCAATAATAAAACGGGTACTAAGGAGAAGAGAGAAGATCAGAGCAGCATAAATTTGAATATAATAATTTACAATGTCGACAAATTTAGCAAATGTTAATATCTTCATCAAACCCCCATTCCCCCTCCCTAAAATACAGAACTTTTTCCCTGTTTGATTTTTTTTCTTATGGAGCTCCCCGGGATGAGTAAAAATTAGAAAAAATGCAAGATAAGCGGTGTAAAATCAGTTTTTTCAACGCAAATTCTTTTCACAATTTTGCGATGAAAGGCAGTGAATGCGGTGAAACTATGCAAAATTCGCCACTAGGGTAAGCGGTGATCTTACAAAATTTTACACAAATTAGAAATTTACACAAAAATTTCTAATTTCAACTCCCTTACCAGGAATCGGACCTCTCACCTCCTGCATGTCATCCACTTCTTCTTCCACTGAGCCATCTCATTAACTTCTAGTATTTTTGTTTTGATCATAAAGCAATATCACTCTACCTTCTGTAAAACTTGCGCTATGAATTGTAAGGCTTGCTATTATTAGCGGTGAAATAACATGTTTTAGCGTTGAAATGGGGTGATTTTTTGTAAGATCACCTTTTACTCTAGTGGTGAAATTACATAAATTCACCGCTTAGAAACAAGTGTCAAGAAGATAAAGGGTTAGTTTTAGCGGGAGGGTAAATCTAACAATTCCTCCCTTGCCCCCATTAATTTCACCGCATTCATTGCTGATCTCACACAACTTTAACAATTTCTTCTAAGCGGTGAAATTATGTAAGTTCACCATTATGTTGAGCAGTGAATTTATGTAATTTCACAGTAGTCACAGCTTATCTTAGATAATATCGACACCTTTTTTCGAAGCGGTGAATTTATGTAATTTCGACGTTAAACTCAGCGGTGAAATTATGTAATTTGACCGCTACCAGGTGATAAACGTTTTTTTCACCGCATTCACCGCCAGATTTATGTAATTTGACCGCATTCACCGCTTATCTTACACAAATTTTCGCATTCACTGCATAATTATGCAAAGAATGGAGGTGACACCTCTACCCGGGTCCCATTTTCAACCAGCAATATCTTTATTAGTTTTTTCAAAACAAAAATTTGGAAACAGACTCTAAGTGCTACAAAATCATATTCTTTTTCTGCAGCAATATTACGGATATATTGATGAAACAATGTATTATATAGCTCCACCACCGTAGCTGGGGTTTCCAAACCCTCCCCTCCTTGATACCACTTACAACAAGCCTTTTACAACATGCTTGTGTACGACTTTAGCGAGCAACAATTAATAATTCTGCACCAATATAATGCTATCTTTAGTTTTCAATGCTTATTTCGGCCTCTCCCAGGTTGAGGAAAAATCGGACAGAAATGTAAGATAAGCTGTGAAAGGTTTTTTTTCACCGCAAATTTTGTGCATAATTTTGCAGTGAAATGCGGTGAAATCACGTAATTTCATCGCTATAGTAATCGGTGAACTAACAAAAAGCTCCTCATTTCACCACCCTTACAAGGGTTCGAACCTCTCACCTTCTGAATGCCATCCACGTCTTCTTCCACTGCGCCCTCTCTCACTGCCTTTCAGTATTTTTCTCTTGAATATATATCAAATTCACTATACTTTCTGTAAAATATGCGCGGTGAATTTTTGTAAGATTTATGATTTTTAGCGGTGAAATAACACACTTTACCTGTGAAATGTTGAGTTATTTTGAAAGTTCAGTGCTTACTCCAGTGGTGAAATTACATAATTTCACCACTTAGAAAAAAGTGTCAAAAAGATGTAAGATTAAGGGGCAGTTTTAGGTGGGGTAGTTAAATCTAACAATTCCTCCCTTACTCCTCATTAATTTCACCGCATTCACTGCTGATCTCACACAATTTTAATAATTTTCCTAAGCGGTGACTTTATGTAGTTTCATCGCATTCACCGCTTATCTCACATAATATGGACACTTTTTCAGAGCGCTGAATTTATGAAAATTGATCGCTGAATTCAGCGCTGAAGTTATGTAGTTTCACCACTATCAGGCTATAAAGTTTTTGTTACCGCATTCACCGCCTGATTTATGTAATTTCACAGTATTCAACGCTGATATGAAAAATTTTCCCCATTCACCGCTTATCTTACATAATTTTGTGTTGAGTGGCGGTGACACCTCGACTCGGGCTTTCTAGGCTTTTCGAGCCAATAACAGTGCAAATCAGGTCGTAGTTTTAATGTACATAAAAGTCCACCTGTGATAATTAACACTTGCATTTGTATTATCTCTTAGGTTGGATGCCCTTGTACAATTTGAATCAAGGCAAGACAGTAGAGAAATGTTGGATTTCGTGGGCAGTGTGCATGATCAAACTCCCTCAGCCAGAAGATGTGGATTCTTTTGTCAGAAAGCGGGTTGGTGCAAGACCTACAACCACAATCCCCAACTTGCATTGTGTGAACTCATTGTAACGGATCTTAGGCTGCTGGGAGAAGAAACAGGTTGGTCCTCTTTTGTCGGCGTGGTGTGTGTGTGTGTGTGTGGGGGGGGGGGGGGTGATTTGACTAATAAATATTCAAAGAAAAAAAAACTAGGCAAAAAAAACAACATAGAGCTGAAAAATCGTAGAAAAATATTCTAGAAAACCACAACAAAGAAGCAACTAATTACAATACCATTAAAACTTTATGAAACCGCCGGAGAGAAATATTACAATTTTTCTATATAATGACAACTCTGCTAATAACAAATTCAGCTCAAATCTTTTGTAGATATGCAATTCACTTGGTTGTTTCTGTTGGTCTCCAATAAAAACTCCCAGGAAAAAAAGCGAGATTTTGCAATACCATTAAAATGTATTGTAAAATTGAATGTCATATGGCAACATTTTTATAGTACGACAATTTTTTTCCTTGAGCCATTTTACGTCGAAGCCATTTTACGTTGAGCCATTTTACGTCGAAGTTTGAAATTTTTAAGAACAATTTTCCCTTCAACCAATCTAGGAGGGCAAAATTATCAATGTCCGGTTTTATGAGTTCAAGAACTGCAAAAAACAACATCTATTAGTTTCACTGTAGCAGATAATATCAGCAAAATTTCTTTTCTTTCGGCTAAAGTTTCCCGCTTTAACGGTTTAGAAGCCGAGGCAAAATTTGTATTTGCGTGATTGCAGTTTTGAGAAAGAATTTCGATTTAATTCGGAGCTAATTCAGAAATACCTTCTGAACTCTCCTTTGTTTAGGAAAGATTCCGAGAAAACTGATTCCTAATTTTGCTCTGATTATAAAGTTGTCAGAATCAATGAAAAAATAATTAGATAAAACTCTGAATCATTTCTGAAAATTTTTGTTACTCTGAAAAAGCTCTGAAACAGTTGTTAATTACTCGGTGTGAATCATATTTTTTGCGGTATTTCGAATCATAGGAGCGCAAAATTGAATCATAAGATCGCATTGTCGAATCACGGTCTCAGCACTTCTGACAAATTAGTGTTAAAATGTATCAAGAGACCACTTTTTTAAAACTTGTTCCCAGAAAGTCGGATTAAAACGCGTTGCTTTGAGTCATAAAGCAACAAAATATTGAATCATAATCGAATAGTTTCCAAAAACGATGCTGCAATTATGCACTTGCGCGCATCATTGCCGGATGCATTCTCTCACTTGGTCGCCTAATATCGAAATAATGGCTTTATGCTATATGCCCACATAAATTTCATTTTTGTTATTATATTGAGCGCTAGAAAAGTTTTGATTGCAATTTCAAAACTTTTTCTAGCGTAATGTTTGGCATTGCAAGGATGCTTTTTCTTTTCTCTATTTCATACATTGATCTGTCTCTTTTGGATGTCGCAGTATTTCTTTTTAGTCCCCACGCCAACAAAATTGGGATGGAAGTTCTACTCTACGGTTCCCTTAGTGAGAGGATGTGGTTCCCTCAACTCTATTAACTGCGCAAAACTAATGGTTTCTGGGCCCTTAGAAATATTGAACCCGATCTCACTGAGCTGGACAGTTGCCGACCGAGGTGACCGGATCCAATTTGGATCAGAGCACCAGATAATGACAGTTGTGAACGAGGAACATCCCACACAGTTGGGAGTGGTCGCAGCCAATCAGATTGCGCATTTGCTGGACAGCGATGTTCGAGAATTTGTATGTGATAATGAGCTGAATGTGCCCGGGGTGTTGTACAAATTTGAGCTAAAGTAAGTGCAATTAAATTGTCATTCGCGTCAATTCCTTACGCGTGTTCGAACCTCTCACCCCCTGCATGTCATCTACTTCTTCTTCCACTGCGCCAACTCTCAATAAAATCTAGGATACTTGTTTTGAATTTAAATGAACTTCACTCTACTTTCTGTAAAACATGCGTATTGAATTTTTGTAAGATTTGCGATTTTAAGAGGTGAAATTACATAATTTAGCGGTGAAATGTGGTATTTTTTGTAAGTACAGAGCTTACTCTAGTGGTGAAAATACATGAATGTTAAATTAATGGGTAGTTTTAGGTGGGGTAAAATCTAACAAGTCTTCCCTTACTCACCATTATCTTAATCCCCCTATCTTACATCGTTTTACCCTCCTAATATTACCCCCTAATATTACAATGCAAAATTTGCACAAAATTTTGCGGTGAAATGCGGTGAATTTAGGTAATTTCACCGCTATAGTAAACGGTGAACTTACAAAAAGCCACCGCATTTCACCGCCCTTACAATAGTTCGAACCTCTCACCGCTTGCTTGTAATGCACTTTTTCTTCTACTGCACTATCTCTCACTAAATGCTAGTATTTTAGTTGTAAATAAAAATCAAATTCACTCTACTTTCTGTAAAACATATGCGGTGAATTTTTGCAAGATTTGCGATTTTTGGCGCTGAAATTAAATATTTTAGCGGTGAAATGTGATATTTTTTTGTAAGATCACCACTTACTCTAGTGGTGAATTACATAAATTCACCGCTTAGAAAAAGTGTCAAAAATATGAAAGATTAAGGGGTAGTTTTGGTGTCGGGTCAAATCTAACAATTCCTCCATTACTCCCCATTAACTACACCGCATTCTCTGCTGATCTCACACTATTTAACCAAATATTTCTGAGCGGTGAATTTATGTAAGTTCATCACTAAGTTAAGAGGTGAAATTATGTAATTTCATTGCAATCACCGCTCATCTCACATAATTTGGACACTTTTTTCAGAGCGTTGAATTCATGTAAATTCACTGCTATTTTCGGTGGCGAAACTATGTAATTTCACCGCTACCAGGCGATAAAGTTTTTTCCCCGCATTCACCGCTTGATTTAGGCAAGTTCACCGCATTTAATGCTTATCTTACAAAATTGTCCATATTTAGTAAGATGTATGTCGGTGTGTGTATGTGTGTGTGTGCTTTTGCGTGTGTGGGGGGGAGAAACTGTGTTGAGGAATTTTGTTTTTCACTTGTAAGAAATCGTCGTTTTTTAATAGTTTTTCAAACAATCAAAACCCTTACGTGGTAATCGTCGTTTTTTTCGTTATTTCGTCGTTATTTTTATGTAAGAAATGATCGTTTTTCATTGTTATTTTATGTATGAAAAAAACGATGAAAAAACTGGATGCCCACTGGGATTCGAACCAATAAACTCCCGGTACATTACCTGCTGCACTCACCACTGCGCTGTCAGGTTCTTAATAGAGATATGCTGAAACAGAATCAATAGAAAAAAAATAGTTCAAGAGCAATTAAACGACGAAAAAACGAACAAAAAAGACTATTTAATCTGTAAAAAACACGACGTAAGAAACGACGAAAAAACGATCAAAAAACGACGATTTGGTATAAAAAAAAAACGACGTGAGAAACGACGGAAAAGCAATCATTTCTTACGCTTAAAAGAAGACGACCTAAACGACGGAAAGTAATGAAAACGATGAAAACGACGACAAAACGACGAAAAGGACGACAAATCGACGAATACGACAACTTCTTAGAAACATGTTGTCGTTTTTTTTGTCGTTGTCCTCAACACGGAAGGTGCAAGTGGATAGGGGGCTGAGCAAGGGAATATATTTGCAAGCGCAGGAGCAATTGTGTCAAGAATTCAAAAGCCTTAGAAACATTCTTTCTAATTTTTCCAGCAGCTACCATGTAACTCTACATTAGAAAAATGTCGAGCGCTCTCTGAACATTCGAAAGTACAAGTCTGTGATCGAAAAAAAAGAAGTCTTAGTTCAAGTTGCGCAGAAATTCCCTAAATTAAGCCTGTAGAGAGTCCCGTAGAACCAGCAATGTTAGAAAAATTTGTAAGTATCGATTTTAAAAAAACGGTTATATTACTTCACTGAACGAATATTTGATCTTAAACTACGTTATTGCCAAAAATATCAGTAAAAATATCATTTGATGATCAAATTTTGCAAAGTAGTTTCCATCGCAACAGGTTTTTTTCTTATTTTACGTGAATTCATTTTTATTTCCTTCGTCATTTCATCTGAGTCACTATTTTTTACTCGCAATCTTTCAGTCACTTCTTCAACAACAAGAGAGCACAGGTCACACTGTACGCCAACGAATCAACCTTTCCAAGTGACGTCTCTGAGTTGGAACAGTCCCGCAGTGTCACAGAACACTCCTTACACATGTCCTTTGTTTTCATTGGATCAGCCGAGGTCAGTTTTTCAAAAAATTGCGAAAAAATTCAACGAATTAGGAAATCTTATTTTATATTCGCGATGAAGTATTTCCTATCAACAATTTTTACAGTGTACGCGTAGAGAATTGCGCACTTGGTGCGAACAAAATGAATGATTTGAGTAAAAATTTAGAAATTACAGAGAAATTAAAAATTTTGACGGTTTCGACAGGGATTTCATTTTCAGTTTAATCCAAAAAGCAATACCTCATAAAAAATGGGGTAATTAGATATTGTCCTCCTTTTCAAAGGATCACAAAAATCATTGAATAAGCAGATGACGCCCTTTCTATCAAAGAATGTTTGAAAAATATTTGAAACTTCGAAAAAAGTTTGAAAAAATATAGCATAATGGACGAAATTTTTTACTAATTTTCTCCAAATTCATCTACTTATTTGATTAATTTTTACTTCCAGAAACTGGACATTTGGACTGATCCCTCAGATGGATCCTGCCCTTGTCAGTTCAACCCCATTGGAGTGACGTCACACTTGATAGAAGGACTGGAGGCTGGCAGAGAGTACACGCACTACATGCAACTCACTTCCGCTTATGGCAAGAAGGGAGCTGTGACGTCATTTGTTCAGTCCACATTCACTGACGTCATCACTAACTCCACTGAAACGACAGAACATAGCGTGCTTTTGGATGTTAAGTTTGAATCTGGGGTGGGAAATAAAGTCAAACTTGAGTTGAAAGGCGAGCTGGGATCAATACAAAGAGAGTATTTTTACGAGTTCAGGTAAAGTTTAGAAAATGCAGACAGAGGAGAAGTTGCAAAATTATTTATAGAATAAACAGTACGCTGCAATAATTTTAGATGATTTTGTAGTGAAATTGATGAAGGTAGATTATTTACATGAGAACGCTTTAAATTATGCAAGGCCTTTCCATGAAATTGCGTATTTTGGCAATATAGAAGTTTATGTTGAGGTACGGTGTTACCCAAGCTAAAAATGATATCACTGATTACACATTGACTTCGATCAAGCTTAATCTTTTAGACATATATCTGTTTCCTTTTACATTGACTAATGTCCTTGACAAGTTTCATATATTTTTTTTTTTACTGGTGGACAAAATTATGGGTAAAAAAAATTAGCTGATAGTATATGCAGGTATAGTGAAATAAAATGTGAAAGACGTGTAAAATGGGAGTATTGAACACAAAAAAACGTGTCTTAGATTGGGTAGATGGATGTGGGGGGGGGGGGGGGGGGGTTTGATGGGGAGCGTTGGGCACTGAGAGGTCCGCGTTCTGACCTCAAATTTGAAAACGTTATAAAAATTACAACTTCCTATTATGGTTTCTGTGAAGAATTTAATTTTTAGTCGTGGGCATTCTGATTCTGCAGAAAATAAATTAATTTTTTTGATTAACATGTCATTAATTGAAAAACAAATATGTATAATCTCATTTCACAAAATGACATGGTAAAAATTACAGAATCCAATTTTTGTTCTCAAGAGGTACCTTTAATGAAGATGTAACTTTAGCAATATTTTATAAGTTTTGCATTCTATGATTATAATGCTCCTTATATTAAGAAAGTTCTAGAAAATCTAAGTTTACCCTTATGGGGAGGGAGAGTATAGATCTGATGACATTTATAGATTTTTGAATTTGGGCGCATTTCTTCTTGGGATTTCTAATTTAAGAAATTCAACTCCTTGATATGGATGCAAAATAGCCTACTGCCGCTTCAGCACAAAGCCGACGCAACCTTAGCAGTCACTAAGCCTCGAACCGACATTCACTATGATTCAAACACAAAGCTTATATTAAAAAATGTCATTGTTTTACATAAGTGATTAGAAAATAATCAATTCATCAATGTTGATTCCAAAAATGCAAATAGATATAAAAAATTAAGCGAGATAAATTTAGGTTAGGACCAGAAAGAGTAATGCAAAAAATTAATAGTTCATTTATTAATTTTCTTCCAAGTTTATCTAAAATTTAAATTGATACACTATAGTGCCAAAAAACTAGATTTATTACGATTTCTCCAATGCAAGCGTCAATTACGAAAAAGCGTCAGAAAAGTGTGGAAGAAGGAATTTTCAGATAGGTTTCATTCTGTTTTCTCTACTTAAATACACAAGATGGTCAAATCAACTTCTCTGTTTGCAAAGCTGTTTCCCTGAAATATATTGGATATTCATGGAAAAAAT